>NW_011888826.1:3725528-3735987 GCF_000151845.1 Pteropus vampyrus
AGCAAGCAGGGGTACAGAAGCAGAATGCGTCATTGTTAAAATATTTTGTACCTATAGGCAGTGATCCGGCCAGTAAATCCCTTTAGTTAATAAATTTTTAGCAGATAACTAACTAGAAGTGAGACATGGCGGTTAGCACGTACCATGTCTTATCCTTAACCTATTGTTTCTAAAGGTGAGGTCACTACAGTAAGGATGCAGGAGACCAAACATCAGAGGGCAGAAAAGTTCACCTAGGGGAGGTGTCCAAAACCGTCTCCCTTCGGAGGAGAGCCAGCAACCCTGAGAACTCCTGCTGTTTCTCCACCCGGACGCCCTGGGCTTCCAGTGGCTGGGTTAGGGTCCAGTGTCCTCCATCAGGGGTTGGGATATG
Organism: Pteropus vampyrus; assembly: GCF_000151845.1. Classification (NCBI taxonomy): domain Eukaryota; kingdom Metazoa; phylum Chordata; class Mammalia; order Chiroptera; family Pteropodidae; genus Pteropus; species Pteropus vampyrus. Next base: position 3,725,902 of record NW_011888826.1, read on the forward strand.
CATCAATGGCTATTTACATTTAAATTGTAATTAAAATCAATAAAAAATATTTGCTTCTCAGTCACAGCAGCCATATTTAAAATGCTCCATCACTGCACGCGGCTCGTGGCTGCCATGTTGGGTAACAGATTTAGACAGATTCCCCCTTGCAGAGAGTCTTGTTGGACAGCACTGGTTTAGAGCCTTTTAAAACCAAAGAAGACCTGTGTAACCCAAACGGTACAGACTGTTGAGGAAGACTCTGTCTCGAGAAAAGGCTGCTTCTAAAATTAAGAAGTTTTAGCAACAGCAAAGCTTCTTGGAATTTTTTCCCTGGTTTTAACTGTTTTTTTTTTTTTTCTTCCTAAATTTGTTCCTTGACCAAATCTTGGTTTACCTGGGTCCTACCCCTATTTGTGAACAAGCATAATGACTTGGTCTTGCCAGTAATCTTTTTTTAATTAAAAAACAACCTTTTTATGTAAACTGCTTTTGTGAAAGCAGTTATTTGTTCATTGTCAATTAGCAAAAATCAGAAAATAAAACAACTATATCCCTAACACCCAAAGTTTACGACACTCTCATATGTAAGTGTATATCCATCCTGCTCAAACACACACACACACTACACACATAAATATTATAACACAAAGTTGTTTTGTAGCTTGTTTTTGAAGTGAACAACCTCCAATTTTGCATCTCAAAATTTTACACCCAGTCCATATTTGAATTTCTGCAACTGACTCCCAAATATCTTTTTCAGCAGTTTATTCAGATTGGGATCCAATCCAGAAGCATGCAGTGTATCCGTTGCTTTGTGCTTCAGTCCCTTTTAATTTAACACAGGTTCTGTATTGCTGAAGAATAATTAATGCTAGATATTGCAGCTGACAAAGGCTGACATGTCACTTGCTTAAGTCAACAAAGGTTGGGTGGTCCTCTCCCATGTTGCATTTGGCCATCTGGATCTGGATGGTGGCCTCCAAGAGAAGAACGAAGGAGGGCCACTGGCTCTTAACTGCCTTGGTCTAGAATTGACACACACTTTGGCCAGAACTGGCTGCACGATCCCAACCTAGCAGCAAGGAAATTTGGAAAAAATAAGGGAGCACCTGAAATTGCACTGATCATGTCATTGTCATAAACTTCTCTCTTTTTAAGCTCCTGACACTGGCGTGTTGAAGAGGCTCAGGTGCTATCCCGTGGGTTGTCACATCTTTGAATTTTTCTGGTTGCTTCTTCATGGTGCAATTTAGACTGTTCTTCTATCTCCTGTATTTCTTATAAACTAGAAGTTAGATATAAAAGCTTAAGGATACATGGTCAACATTTATATTTAGACAAATGATAGGTCATATGTGATTTTATTGCATCACATCGGGAAATTTAAATATCTGATTAATTTAGATTATAGCACTGAGATTGCTGGATTAGTGTAATGAGCATCTGGTTACTTCATTAGACAGTTATATTCTCCCATTAATGAGTAGTAAACATAAACCTAATAAATTTAAGACTGACAGTACTTGTATGAGTCAATAATCTTATTAGGTGTTATGAAATGATGATTTTCTAATTTGATCATTCCTTCTATATTGGTGGCTAGATTTCTTCTGTAAAGATCTGTCTTCCTTTTGGTTTCCCTTATATACAGTGTGTGGTGGCTTAAAAAATAATTTTCCTTCTACTTTGTAAGTTCTAGCTGAGCCACTTAATCAAATTAACAGGTTAACAGGAGAAAAATGTCTAAAGTTTATTATACAAATGTACATTTGGGGTGCCATAAAAAAATGAGACCCAAGGACAGATTGGGCAGTTATGACTTATGTGTCAATCTGGAGTTAAGGAGAAGAGGGTGGTGGTGGTGTGTTTTGGGACTACAAAGGGCATGTAGCTGGAAAAACAAACGTTTGGTAAATAAATGTTTGCTGGGCCATCTTTAACAATGGTATAATTCTGATATGCATGGATTTTATTAGCACACTTTAGTTAAGTCACACTAGTCACCCAAAAGCATGGTTCGAATTTCAGTTACTATGGTATAATAACTATGAGTAATTGCATAAAGTGCAAACTTTGCTGTTAGCATGTCAGTCTGTAAATCATTACATAAATAGCAGACGTACATCATGATCTGTGACCTATCACGCCACTTCTTTCATAGTCTCTTGGTTATGGGTCACTATTAATTAGTGTATCTATTAATTAGTTCACACACAGACAGCAATGTATGTAGTTATATTAACTACTCTCTCAGCGATCAACCTCTGTGACATAATTGAAAGAGGAATACGCAATTGAAAAAAGAATACATAATTGAAAGAGGAAATTGTCAGCAAAGAAATGAAAACTGATAACATTGAGAATTAAATTAGATGCGATTAGAAGATTTGAAAATGATGACACTAACGTGAAGACAGGATGAGACCTCGGCCTGTGTATTTTGGTACGAACCATATTGAAATATTCTGTGAATATAAAAGACAAGGTAAAGGTGCTTCAACATCTTTTAGTTTAAATTGCACTGCGAATAGAAAGCTGCTTATAGTTGAAATAGAGTGTTTACTTCTAACTTGGAATGGAGACTATAAAAAAAAGCAACTCAAGTAGTTTAACTAGCATGCAAGCCAAAGTGTTAAAGTTGGTTGTCACATTGAAAGAAAATAGTAATTCAAAGGAGAGTGAAGAAGAGCCCTTTAGGCCAATATGTGCTGGCTTCAACATCTCAGTAGTTGGCCTAAATTAATGAATGTGAAGCTATCTGGTGACCTTGGTAGTGTAGATAAAGATGCTGCTATGAAGTTTGTACCCGGATTCTAAGGGATGGTTAAGGCAGGTGGTAATGATCATCGCGTATTTATTTTTGATCAGACAAGTCTTTTTCAGAAGGTATAGTGGTTTGAAAGATGGCCCCCAAAATATGTTTATTCCTAATTCCTGGAGCCTTTGAATATTACCGTGGCAAAGGATGTGATTAAGGAGAGAATGTAAGAAGAGGAGATTATGTTACATTAACCTGGCTGGGTCCTAAATGCAATCACGATGTACAGTCATACTTCAGAGATATTGTGGGTTCTGTTCTAGACTACCACGATAAAGTGAATATTGCAATAAAGTGAGTCACATGAATTTTTTGGTGCACATAAACGTTATGTTTACACTGTACCGTAGCCTATTAAGTATACAGCAGCATTACACAATAGCATTATGTCTGAAAACAATGTATATACCTTAACTAAAACATACTTTATTGCTAAAAACTGCTAACCATAATCTGAAAAATGACACCGATAGATTTGCTTGATGCAGGTTACCACAAACCTTTAATTTGTAAAAAACACAGTGTCGGCAAATTGCAATAAAATGAAGAGCAATGAAATGAGGTATGCCTGTATGCTCACAGGACAGGTAGAGAGAGTTCTGTGAAAGACACTAAGAGGAGGACGGACACACTCACAAAGAATAGGCTGAGAAGAGGAGGCGACGTGACCTCAGAGACAGAGACTGGAGTGATGTAGCTGCACGTCAAGGAACATGGTGTGGAGCCAGCAGAAGCTCTGAAAGGCAAGAGACAAACTGTCCTCCACAGCCTCACGAAGGGCGTGCGGGCCTGCCAACGTGATTTCAGACTTCTTGCCTCCAGACTGTGCAAGTATTTCTTTCTGTTATGTTTGTAATAAATACTACCTGGTTTGCAATAATTTGTCAGGATATCCCTAGAACATTAGGGACTTGAGTAGCTGAGGATTCTGATATCTGTGGGATGTCCTGGAACCGATCACCCTGCGGACAAGGAGAGGCGACTATATACCTACACATAACAGTTTTTAATATTTTCTTATTTCTCATTCTTGTGCTTATTTTTACAAATACAAATACTTGCGTTTGCATGTGTGTATTAACATATTTATATTCTTAGTTCTCATTTATTCCACATACAGAGATAGCCTGTATACATTGTTTGGGCTTTGATATTTTTGATATTTAGAAAGATAGCCTTGTGACATTTACATATTAGTACATAGAGACCTTGGTCTTTTTATTTTCTTCATAGCCAGTTTCTTTTTGTCGTTGTTTTAATAATTTTTTATTAAAATTATTATGTATGTCAATTACAGTTGACATACAATATTATATTAGTTTCAGGTGTACAATATAGTGGTTAGACATTTATATAACTTACGAAGTGATCGCTCCAATAAATCTAGTACCCATTTGACACTATATGTAGTTGTCACAATATTATCGACTACATTCCTTATGCTGTACTTTACATCACCAATTTCTATTTCTTAATCCCTTCCTCCCCTTCACCCACCCCCCTAATTCTCTACCATCTGGCAACCATTGTAATGTTCTCTGTATCTATGAGTTTATTTATTTTGTATTTTAGATTCCACAAGTAAGTGAAATCATATGACATTTGTTTTTATCTGTCTGACTTATTTCACTCAGCGTAACTTATTTCACCATGTTGTTGCAGATGGCAAGATTTCATACTTTTCATGGCTGAGTAATGTTCTCTTGTATATATGTACTACCTCTTCTTTATCCATTTATCTATTGATGGACACTTAGATTGTTTCCATATCTCGGCTATTGTAAATAATGCTGCAGTGAACATATAGATGCGTAAGTCTTTTTGAATTAGTGTTTTAGGTTTCTTTGGATAAATACCCAGAAGTAGAATTACTGAAATCTTTGTCTCGACATGTGCACATGTACCCCAAGGTCTGCAGAATGAGGCTCATCATTTTCGTAACCTGTATTTTGTCCAGAACTACAGTGCTGTGTGTCCCCCTGGCCACATTCCTGGCTTTGCCCCAGATATCATACTGTGGCTTCTGAGCTCCAATTACACAAGCTATTACAGGTCCATGGTTCACACCCACTCGCAACCTGAAGTCATTGAAGGAGTGCTTGCTGATGGCGTTCAGTTTCACCACCAGCGCAAAAGCAAACTTCACCACGCTGCCTACATGTGCATGTTGCCTCTTGGGCTCCTGGTTGTGCTCTACCACAGTCCAACTTTAAAAGTAAAGGAATTCACACATGTTTTCTTCTGATAATTGCATAGTTTTATTTTTTACTTTTAGATCTTTGATAATTTAGGTCAAGCGATATAAACTATAGCAGGGAACTCAGCAATGTCTAATAATGTCTAGATGTATTTACCCTTTGGCTCAACAATCTCTAATTCACATATTTGTGGTATGAAGTGTGGGTTCGGTTTTACTCTTTTAAATGATCTCCTCCTTTTCAATCCTCACACTTGTGATTTCTCTTTTCAGATGAACTGATTGATGCCCCCAGGATAGCATTAAGTAGCAGTGGTAATAGTGGGCATTCCTGCCTTGTTTTTGCTTTGTGTGCTTTCCCATTAGATTGGATGATTTACTAACAGTCTAAACATGACTCTTATCTAAATCAGGGCTCACTTGCAGCCATTTTCCATCCCACACCCATGATGGATATACCTATCCAGTATCTATTAAACCCTGACATAGCCTGTCAACCCTTACTAACTAGATTAATCACATTTGACAACTGGTGAAGTCTATGTACCATCTCGTAACTGAACCAAATGTGGCTTTAAAAATTGCATTACTGAGTCATATTTTCAAACCAGAAGACACAATGAATAATTTTGAGTATGACATACCTGCTAGGTTTATTTAAAGCATAATAATTCATGGTGCTGTTCAGGTAACGTGTTAAGATTCAGTTAGGTGAGACCAAGGCCAGCTTCCCTCTTCACCCTGCCCTCCACCCTGCCCCCAAACCACATCCTGGTGTCCTCTGCCCAATCACAGCTCAGATTCTATCTCCTCCATACAACACACCTAACACCTCTTTTTCTGAATTATCATCTGACCTCATCATATTACCCTTGTATTGGTAATTAACTCTAAGTAAAAAATGTTCATTGTCTTCCCAACTAATTTGTAAGCCATTTATTTATTCGACAGATGTTTTTCAAATGCCTATTTGTTGAAACCTGTGTGATAGGCTCCTGGGATTCAGCTATGACGAAGCGCCAAGGATCATTTTTTTCTTAGAAGTTTCAAGGAAGACAAATAGACAACAACTAATTGAGAAAAAATATTTAATTTAAATTATCTGGGATGGAGGAACAATGCATTGAAATGAGAGAATCTAAAATAGATATTACTTAGTAAGATGTATGTACTTTGTTACCCTGTAGCATTGTTTTGCATGATAGATATACAATAGATATTTATTAACTGAATAATGAGCAAATCAGGATTTATGTCATCCCTAAAGCATTGACATGAATCCAAATTCTTGTTGTCAAATGAAGGAAAAATGACAATAGGTTTAAAAATAAACATTAAGTACAAGAGTTTCTTATACTTCAAGTTTAGTATATGTAGCTATGTGGCTTCTTTTCACCTTCTGGAATTTCCTAAAATGTGTCTCATGATTCTGAAGTGGAATTATAGGACAGTTATGGATCTTTTGAAGTTATTTATCTTTTGCCACATGTGAGCCAAATTGGATTAAAATTCAATAGTCAGCCAAACACTAAGAAAAAGCATTTGCTATGATGGTATAGATTATTTGATTAAATGATTCATATTTTGAGCCATTGTGAAATCTTTGTAATTGCACCAATCGTTTTTGAAATTCTTACAACATACCAGGTACAAGGTTAATTGTAGCAAATACATTTTGCTTGACCTAGTTGGACTAAACTAATAATGATAGTAGAGAATTAAATAAAACTCATTTTCAAGAAATATTTTTAGTTGACAGTAGAAATGTACATCTGACCCACTCTAATAAAATTTACAGTGGAGCTCTACCTTATCAGAATACCAGGCTTTGTATTTACATAGTATTCTATTTTCCATAGAGCACGGAAAGCTTGTGAAACATTAATTGTAAGAAAGCTCAAAATGAAGTTGATTGCTACCAGCCCTCCCTAATTGACCAGTAAATAATCCTGAGCTTGAGAAGGTCCTGCATAGGTGGCACAAGTGACCCAAAGCTGGACCCTGTTTTCTCTCTCACAGCCTAGCACTCTTTCCATCACAACACACCTGAAAAATTTACACAATTAAATATCTATAAACTTAGAAACATGCCTGTAGGTAGAAACAAAACCCTTTAAAGAGAAACAGGGGTTATGGAATGTAACATTCTATAGCAATTCAGATTTGGTAAATTCCAAAGGCTTAAAGACACAGGAGAGTTATGTTTTGTTAAAATAATGTACTGAAATTATTTAGAAAATATGATCTCTTTCCTAGAGTGGAGTATTCCTCCCTGTGAGCAGATTCAAATGTTGTGATAGTATATTTCGATGCCCTCTAAGAATCTAAGGGCAGAGCCACCATAATGCCTGGTGAGTGGCCTTGTTCCCTCTAATCACAGTGTATTTTGAAATGGTCAATTTCAAATTACACATTGCAAAGAACAACTGTGCAATGTGTAGGCACTTGAGGTCTCGGTAAAGTTGAAGTGCAGACATAGTGGGAGAGGAAGAGAATCTGAAGTTGAACTCAAATTTTGGGTGTCTCGGGAATTTCAAATTCCCTCTGATCCCACAGGGATCTCACCAGTCATTTTTCTAGGTTCCTGACAAGTGTGACTGTGCAAACAGCTAACTACCCAGAACGATCTGGTCAGACCGCAGGTGCCAGCCCCAGCATGGGCGCTGCTTCTCTGCTACCTTTTCTTCTCCTCCAAGCTCAGGGGTTCTTTCCTTTCTTGCTTTTACCCCTACTGTATTTCCTCCCTTTTATTTTATTTATTTATTTTTGTGTATTAGGGATTTCTGTCTTCTCTGTCATTGCATGCTCAGTACCAGCAACTGTATGGTTAGGACCCCAGCAAGAAACACTCAAATTAAGCTAATTCAAGTGAAGTTGAATAAAGAGACTATTTATAGAGGTGTGGACAGGGTTTGGGAAAACCAAGCAAGAGAGTACAGTAGTCAGTGGCTACTGTACTAAAGGAGTAAAGGAAGGAGAGTTACCAGAACTGAGGGCAGAAAGGCAGCATGCAGAGGGCTGCCCTCTGGAATCTAAGGCCTTTAGTCCAGGGGTCCAGTTAGCCTGTGGAACCCTGCAGGGAGGAAGCCAGAGGTATAAATAGTGCACCATTTACTCTCTTACCATTCGGTGCTTCCATTTAGTGAAACCCAACAGGAAGTCAGAGACCAATGCATCCCATTGCTGTAATCCATTCAGAAAGCCTCCTGGGGGCACAGAGGAAAGTGCAGAAGATGGAAGGGAAAATGAAAAATACTTCACACAAAGGCTGTTTATCAGAGTCACTCACAAGTGTATAATGAAGCCCAGTCAGTTTAAGAGGCAAGTTGTGGCCATACATTCAGGCAAAGCTGGACTGTTTCCTCACAATGGCTTCTGAACTTTGGTATACTTTGCTTTGCCTCAATTCCAAACTCCTGTCCCTCCCCTTGCCCTCCCTTCCCCAATATCTGCTAAGAAAGCTTGATTTTGATTTTGTAACCTAGTATTACCACTTTGAATACCTTTTCAAATAGGCACAACCTAGAAGAATGTCCAATAAATATTTGTTAAAGAAATGTATGGACAAAGCTGATTTGGTCCTGTCTCAACTGATCTGTTCACCCTGTCACTCTGGTTCTGTCAGCAGTCTTGCCTCCTATAATATAGGTTCTCCACTGGGCCCTCGCTGCTTTCCTGAGGTTATATATTTTTATTCTGATCCTATCTCGATTGGGTGGGAAGAGATAACTTCTGGGCAGATGCACCTGAGAAGACTGAAGTGCTAGAAACAATGACTTTTCTACTTTTTTCCCTATTATTTTAAGAATTTTTACCTCCTCCCCCAGATTCGGACTTTGGGAAGTTTATTTTCAGTGTAGCTATTATGTTAAGTCTTTATATGGCAGATGTGGCTCTTATTTAGCTCTTTCTTATATGTTTGGAGACCATTTTAGTACTTATTACTTTTTTGCTCTAGACAGAAAATTCTTTATAAACTTTTAAAGTTGGATAAATGTCAAAATATCTCTTAAGAAAGGAGAGGGTGGGGTACGGATTGGAATATATAAGCGTCACATACTGAAGTTCCAGTTTTAATGAACTAGATGAAAGGTCTAAGGTTGACTTGAGGGATTGGTTCAGGAACCAAGTTAAGCTCCAGCTATTCCTTCAGCTCTTCATGGGACCTGGGATGACACCTGAAGACGGGTACCAGGGAAGACCTGGAGCTCATGGTTGTTGTCATCCAGGATTAGGCACCTGGACTGTTTTAAGAAGAACAGTACAAGGACTTGGAAAGTATGCTAATGAGTTATGGCCACATATCAATTTTGAGATATTTTAAGTGACATATCCCTGGAAAACAAAAGAAGGAGAGAGACAGTTGATTTCCACAGCTATCCCTAGATATTATCTGTGTTCTCTTTTGCTATGGATTGGAGTAATTACATGCCCTGGAAGTGGACTTCCTAGGTTAGAACGCTAGTATTCCAGTTACTAACTATGTAACCTTGGGCAAGTTATCTAGCTTCTCGTGCTCTAAAAATGAAGATAATATTACCTAACTTATGTGTCTTCTATGAGAAAAAAATAGGTAATACAGGTAAAATGCTTAACCATGTTTGGCACAGACATAAAGTTCTGAAAAAAATGTTAACAGAGCATTAATGAGCTATGGGACAACTTCAAAGAGACAAATATATGTATATTTGGAGTCTCCTAAGGAAGAGGAGAGGGACAAAATAAAATATTTGAAGATATATAGGCCAAAAGTTATCCAAATATAATGAAAACTATAAACCCACAAATTCAATAAACGCAACAAATCACAATTAGAAGAAAAATGAAGGGAAAAAACACCAAAGCACATAATAATCAAATTGCTGAAGACAAGTGATAGAGAAAAATTCTTAAAAGCAGCCAGAGGAAAACAAGACATCTTTAGAAACAAAATACATTTTCAGACATACAAAAGGTAAAAGAATTCATTACCACCAGACCTGAACTACAAAAAATATAAATTCTTAGAGAACGTCCTGCATGCAAAAAGAAAATGATACCAAGTGAAGATCTGACTGTGCACAAAAGAAGGAGAACAATGGAAGGAATA
>NW_011888826.1:3736037-3738096 GCF_000151845.1 Pteropus vampyrus
AATGAAAACTATAAACCCACAAATTCAATAAACGCAACAAATCACAATTAGAAGAAAAATGAAGGGAAAAAACACCAAAGCACATAATAATCAAATTGCTGAAGACAAGTGATAGAGAAAAATTCTTAAAAGCAGCCAGAGGAAAAAAAGACATCTTTAGAAACAAAATACTTTTTCAGACATACAAAAGGTAAAAGAATTCATCACCACCAGACCTGAACTACAAAAAATATAAATTCTTAGAGAACGTCCTGCATGCAAAAAGAAAATGATACCAAGTGAAGATCTGACTGTGCACAAAAGAAGGAGAACAATGGAAGGAATATGTTTCTTATTTTTAACCATCTTTAAAAGATAATTCTCATGTAAAGCAAAAATAGCAATGTATTATAGGGATTATACCATAGGCAGAAGTAAAATGTATGACAACAATAATGTTACAGTTAGGAGAGGCATAATGAAAGTATACTATTGTAAGGTGTGTGAAATGGTATATTGCATGAAAGTAGACTGACAAGTTAAAGAAATATCTATAGTGCTTTAGCAACCACTAAAAATAAAACAGATTAGCTAATAAGCCAACAAAGGCACCAAATAAGATAGTTAAAAATACTTGGTTAATCTAAAAGTAGGCAGTAAAAGAGGAAAAAGAATAAAGAACAAATGAGACAACTATACAACAACTAGCAATATGGCTAGTATAAATTCATTCATATAAATAATTACATTGAACATAATGGTCTAACCATCCCAATTAAAAAGCAGAATTGTCACATTGGATAAAGAAATACAAGACCAAACCATCTATTGGGCCTATAAGGAAAACACTTTAAATATAAAGATACAAATAGACTAAAAGTAAAAGGATGGGAAAAGATATACTGTTCTAATACTAGTTTTTAAAAAGCTATAATGACTATATCAACATCAGACAAAGTAGATGTCAGAGTAAGGAATAAAGAGGGCTATTTCTTAATGATAAAGGAATCAATCAACCAAGAGTATATAACAACCATAAATATTTATATACCTAATAACAGATCTTCAAAACTACATGATGTAAAACCAAATAGAACTGCAAGGAGAAATAGACAAAGTGACAATAATAGTCAGAAATTCAGTACCCTACTCTCACCAATTGATAGAACGAAGAAACAGAAAATAAATATGGATACAGAAGACTTGACAACACTATCAACACATTTGATCTAAATGACATTTAGAGATGATTTATTCAACAAATGCACAATACATAGAATATTTACCGAGAGAGACCATGTTTTGGGCCATAAGTCTCATAAATTCGTATAAAGTGTGTTCTTTATACGAGTGGAATTAAATTAGCTATCTGGAAAATATTCACATATCTGGATACTAAATTACACACCTCTAAAATAATATGGGTCTAAGAGAAAACCAGAGAGAAATTAGAAATTTGAACTGAATAAAAATGACAATATGACATCGAAATTTGAGATGCAGATAAAACAGTGCTTAGAAGGGAATATACATGATTTTGGTAAAATAAAACATCCATTCCTCTTAAAAACTTTCAGCAAATTAGGATTATAAATAAAACTTCAATATGATAATGAACAATTATGAAAAACCTATAGCTAACATCATACTCAATATTGAAAGACTAAATATTTTCTCTCTAAGGTATGAATTAAGGTAAGGATGCCCACTTTTACCATTTTGTGGAGGTTCTAGCCAGTGCAATAAAGCAAGAAAATGAAATAATTCATATACAAATTTGAAAGAAAGAGCCCAAAGTATCTTTATTCACAGATGACATGGTTGTCCATGTAAAAAATCCAAAGAAATCTACAAAAAACGCTACTACAACTAAAAGATGTAAAATAATACAACCACTTTGGAAAAGAGTTTGCAATAAGAGTTCATTAAAATATTAAATATACATCTCTCATACCAGTCACTCATTCTTTTAGGTATTTATCAAAGAGAAATGAAATCAAAGTCCATACAAAGACTTGTGCACGAATATCCATGATAGCTTTATTTACAATAGCCTCAAATTGGAAGCAATAAAAAATCA
>NW_011888826.1:3738146-3748602 GCF_000151845.1 Pteropus vampyrus
TGAAAGACTAAATATTTTCTCTCTAAGGTATGAATTAAGGTAAGGATGCCCACTTTTACCATTTTGTGGAGGTTCTAGCCAGTGCAATAAAGCAAGAAAATGAAATAATTCATATACAAATTTGAAAGAAAGAGCCCAAAGTATCTTTATTCACAGATGACATGGTTGTCCATGTAAAAAATCCAAAGAAATCTACAAAAAATGCTACTACAACTAAAAGATGTAAAATAATACAACCACTTTGGAAAAGAGTTTGCAATAAGAGTTCATTAAAATATTAAATATACATCTCTCATACCAGTCACTCATTCTTTTAGGTATTTATCAAAGAGAAATGAAATCAAAGTCCATACAAAGACTTGTGCACGAATATCCATGATAGCTTTATTTACAATAGCCTCAAATTGGAAGCAATAAAAAATCAACAGGTAAATGGAGAAGCAAATTGTTGCCCACCCATAAAAGAGAATAAAAAGGAATGAACTACTGATACATGTGACACCATGGATGAATCTCAAAACGAGTTCACTGCTTGAAAGGAGCTAGACAAAAAAGAATGTAATAAATACATTGTATATTATTGCATTTACATAAAATTCTAGAAATCGAAAACTGGTGTCAGCTGAAAGGAACGTGGTAGATGGGGATAGGCAGGGTTGGAAAGGAAAGAAAGAATTACGAAGTGGTACTGGAAAACATTTAGGCACTGGAAATCATTTTGATTTTGATGATAGTTTGACAGTTGGATACATATGTCAAAACTCACAAAAATTTCCACCTTTAATATGTAGTTTATCGTATATTAATTATACACCAATAAGACTATTACCGTTTTACTAGCTCTATAAAGAGAACTGAGAAGCTCGTTTTCTTCTTTTGCTGTTTTTAGAAAAGTTTTGACTTTAGCACTATTTACCCACTGAATTTTCTGCCTCTTCCTAGTTATTTTTACTTGGAATTTGTATTTCACTTTAAAAAATATAAAACTTACTTTTTGAAATAGTTCATACTGATTATTATTAATGTTTTAGGGGCACGAAAGAGGTAAGTTCTAAAAAAGTCTCAATGTCAATTATACTTAACAACTTTCTTGTTCGCCTGTTTTTGGATTTATTTTATGTCTTTCCTTTCACCCGTTCCTTCTCCTCTCACTATTCTTCTTGCAGAAGCACATCCTTCAGCATTATCTCCCAGAAAGAGCTATAAATGGTCCTGATATTTGTACTACCCAAAGTGTCTCAATTTTACATTCTTAAATACTAGTTTAACAAAATATAGGATTTTGGCTTGAGTCTCTCCACCCCTCTCGCTCCTTCTCTTAGTTTTCACAGGATATTTCCAATGTCTTTTAGCATATATTATGTCTGTTATAAAATCTTCAGTCTGTCCCTTATTCCTTTGTAGGTAATTTCTCTTTTATCTCTGGTAGATATATTTTGGTTTCTCTTTACCGATGTTTTACATTGCATTAGGGCGTAGCTAGATATAGATTTACTTTTATGTAACCTGCTTGACACCCTCTTCATGTTTTCCATCTTTGGATTAAAGTCTTTCTTTAATCTCACTAATTTTCAGCCACTGAATTTCTAAATAACAGCTTATTAAGATATAATTGATATGCCGTAAAATTCACTTTTTAAAAGTGTACAATTCGGTCATTTTTTTTTACTATATTTTTGCCAATTTGTGCAACCATTACCACTATCTAATTTCAGAACACCCTTTTCAATCCAAAAAGGGACCTTAGAAGCATTAGCAGTCATTCTCCATTCACTGTCTCCCCGCAAATCCTGGGAAACGCTCATCTGCTTTCTGTCTCAATGGATTTATCTATTCTGGATATTTAATATAAATGAAATTATACAATATGTGACCTTTTGTGTCTGGCTTCTTTCACTTAGCCTGATGTTTTCAAGGTTCATCCACATTGCAGCATGTATCTCTATTTCATTCCTTTTTATGGTGAAATAATATTCCATAGTATGGATATACCACATTTTATTTATCAGTTCATCACCTGATAGATATTTAGGTTGTTTCCACTTTGGGGATATTATGAATAATGCTGCTATGAACATCTGTGCACAAGTTTTTGTGCAGACATATATTTTCAATTCTCTTGTGTATATACCTAGGAGTAAAAATTCTGGGTCGAATGGTAACTATATGTTTAACTTTTTGAGGAATTAATTCCTAAACTGTTTTCCAGCAATGTATGAGGGTCATAACCTTTCTACATCCTTGAGAAGACTTATTATTGCTTTCATTTTTATTATAGCCATTCTAGTGGGTGTGAAGAGCTATTATTTTTCTCCTTGTCATTCTGCGTAGTCTCATCTTTCGAAATTTCTAAAAGTACTTTTTAAAGCCATTTAATCTATTCTTATCAATTCTTTTTCAACTAAAAATAATGTTTTGTTGTGGGTGAATTCCTCATTACTAACTTTCTATTAGCTAATGCAATCCTAGTCTACAACTTATTGTATTTAATTTTTTTCCCAATAACTATATTCCTCATTTTTTGCTAACACATTTTAATTTTATAATTTCTTGCTCCCTTTTTAATGGATGGCCTTTCTGCCATCCATTGAAATATTTTATTTGAAAATCTTGAAATACTTGTTTGAAACTTTCAGTCTCTCTCTGTCTTTCTGTCTCTGTCTCTGTCGGTCTGTCTGTCTGTCTGTCTGTCTGTCTCTCTCTCTCATCATTCTTACCTGTTTAGCAATTTTGGTTCAGAAATAGAATTTACATTGGAGATTTGGGGCCATTTGGGGCCCATAATGAAGTCAATCATATTGCAAATCTAGTGGCTAAGCTGGTAGGAAGCTTTGTGCAGATCCTGGTTCTTCAACTGTATCTACTAACTCCTAAGACTCCAAGAAACCAGTAGTTCTAGTCAGTATTCTTGACTTTTTTTCAGCATTTTAAAATTGATGGATGAGATAATGGATTTGGCTCTTGTACCTTGCCACTTGGTCCCAGTTATCATGAAGAAGTGAAGTAGGATGCTGCCTCCACCAGACTCTAGACTCAGATCCCAGGAGACCACCATTTCCGCTCCTGCTTAGTGCAGTGTGTTCCTATTCTGATTCTAGGCTGCACATAGGCTCATCTATTTCTTAGTATAATTATGTTTTTTAAATTAAAAAAATTTACATACCTTTGCTATGAGTTTAGATGGGAGCATGGACTAGTAATGACATTTTTTTTTCTGAATGCCTATAGCAAACAAAAGAGCCAGTTTCTACTTCCCTACTTATTGAGGCAGAAATCAATGACACAAATGAACAAAATAATCGTAAAATGAAACAAGTGCTGTGAAGAGAAAAACTTAAACAATTGAACAAAAAGAGTTTTTTGAAAGCTATAATGAAAGAAACCCATTAGCCAGGGAAATCTAAGCAGGGAGGAGTGTAATATAAGCCTGGAAGAGTGTGGAAGTGGAAACTTTGAATTTGTCATAATAGGATAAATTAGCAACTAGCTTTCTATTGCAATTGACCTATTATGTTTGACTGATCTGAAGTGAAATGTTTTGTTTTAGTGGCTTATAAATTCTGATAAACTCTATAAAGTTTTTTTATTTGCTAGAATATCTTTCAAGACCTCGTATAGCAAGGAGCTAGTTATATAAAATTTAATTTTTGTTTCATACGAAGACTTTCAGGTATAGAAGATTTTCAACTAGACAAATCTACCCATATGGCTTCAAGGAGGATTATAGGCTTCAATTTAGAGATTTTAGATCATATTTCATTTCTCCTGGCTTTCTTTTTTATGGCTCCGTATTCTTCCATCCAAAGGCTCTGTGGAGTCTGTTAGCCATGGCAGCTATCACTAGACCACGTACAGTTCTGGAAAGCTGGTTAGGTCGATAATTGAATGCATGAATTAGTGGTTGGTAGCTTGTTTGGTGAGATTATTTGCACACAAAGAAATTTCCATGTGATATATTCCAACTCTCAAATGCTTCCACACTTTTTGTATTTTGTTGCACAAAGGATGATTTAACATTAAACGTACCACCATGAGATATTTAGACTTGTTTTCTACTTGGAGTAACTTCCTACATAGACCACAATTATGTCATTCCCAGAGTTTTAAGAAAATTTAATTCCAAAGCTTTTTCAAGAGACTCGCAATGTGAGGCATTACATTTACAGCTTAAGATACACATGATGAAAAGCTTCGACTTTTTAATTACATAATTCAATATGTACAGAAAAAAGGATTATTTAGTACAATATGTTTAAAGGTTATCTATGGATCAATAAGAAAATAACAAACAACCAAACAGATTACATATATCTTGTAGATGGGAATATAGGTATCATATTTTTGAAAGCTGTGTGGCAATAACTATAAAATATTAAATATGCATATTCCTTGACCCAGTAATTCCACTCTTATGAGTGAATCCTATGGAATAGTTGCCATGTACACTACTGTTAGGAAAGGCAGTGTCCTCATCTGTTTTTTGACGCCTCCACTGCATGAAAATGGGCTTTGAGCCTGCAGCAGTTCTTTGCTAAGAGACAAAAAGCCCACACAGCCTGTGCAGGTGTTATCCCTGTGGGAATATCTTGCAACTCTATGAGTGCTCTTTAGTCTCTGCTCGGGGTGTGGTGCATGCAATATGACACTTGGCCCTATATCTGTCCTCCAAGGAGGAGGGGACTGTGTTCCTTCTACTGCCACATGAGAGCGGGGTGTAGGTAGGTGAATTGCCCTGTGCCGGCTTCAGAGAGAGACCTGCTGGCCATGGGGGGCTGGTGCCCATTATTGAAGCTGATCTTGCCCTGTCTCTTCTCTATGCAAGTAAATCATTTTTCCAACCAGTTCTTGACAGTGTTGTATTTTCCTTGGTGACTCCGATATGGAGATGCGATGGGTGGAAGCGTTTAAAGTCCTCTCCTAGGATTGTGCGGTGCTCTGCTTGACAACTACTACTACTGCTGCTGCTGCTGCTACTACCACTACCACTACTACTATTACTACTACTATTACTACACACACACTTTTTATATAGTATAGGTTATATAACGCCTATATTTTTATAAGGATTTTACTGCAGCATTGTCTGTAATGTGAAAAAATTAGCTGCTATTGGAGTTGTTAAAAAAAAAAAGCAAAGCATACATGTTATACAAGACAATGCAGCAGTTAAAGAGCATCAGGCAGATTTTCGTGTTGATTTTGAAATAGTGCCAAGATATATCAGGTGAAAAAAAAGGTAGCAGAATAATATGTGTAGAATTATTTTATTTATGTTAACACTAAAAATAAAACTGTGTGCCCATGCATGCATGTATGTATATTCATTAATGAAAAGAACATTTTTAGGGTAAACACCAAACTTTTAATAGTGGTTACGTCTGTGGAAATATGGGAAATGAAAGAGGAATTTCACTTTTAACACTAGTTCTGCATTTGTTTGAATTTTCTTACAAAGAACAAGTATTATAGCACTTAGAACTATCCAAAATTACCTTCTTTCTTTCTTTGTTGTTTATTGTTTCACTCTACACATTAGAATATGTTTTGAGAAAGCAGAAAATTGGGTGGCCTTTCATTTCTGTAGCTCCTAGGCCTAGAATAGTGCATGGACTACAGTATATGGCCAACCATATACAGAATATTTATTCAATAAATAACTTGAGCAGCGAAAAGAAAAAAAAAAAATGACTTGCCATTAAATTCTCTTTTGCCCACTTCAAATTCACTTAAGCTTCTGCCCTACTAGTCAATTCTTTACCAAGACCTTAGTCTCCTGTAACCTCAATGCTGATTTCAAATTATATGACTTCTTCATGACCTCTCCTCTTTTCTCAGCCCTTTTTCTATCCATAGATCTACCTTTTTACATAAGTCCTCACTTAGCATCCTCGATTGGTCCTGTGACTTTCAGCACAACAATGTATTATAAAACCAATTTTACCTTAGGCTAATAGATATAAACAAGGGTTAAATTCCTAAGACATTTTATTATCATTATGATGAAATCACATTGAACAAAACAACATTATTCGAGGTGCTAATGTACTTGGTTAATAAATTGGAGGAGGAATTCTAGATGGTAGGCTGTTTTAGTTCATGTCTGCAACCCTCACTCCTTTCCAATTTCTTTTCGAGGTCCATATCAAATGAGGTAGCAGGCAGGGGCTATGCCAGAGGCCCTCCAGTCCTCCAGGGTTCTCCAAGGAAGAGAGCAATGAGAGATCTCCTTCCCCCTAGTGGGGAGGTGAGAAGCGAGTGTTTACTGGCCCAGGAAGATGCTGCTTGTCTGCAAGGCCTAGGATGAAGTAGTTCCTTAAAACAACTCGATCATCAAAACCTGTGAATCCCCTTAGAAATGATCTGTTCCTCTTACCTTGCTGAAGATGGTCCTGGGGGAATTGCCAGGTCTGCTAATCCAAGGGAGCCTGCAGGGAGACCCAGCAGACTGAAAGGCACCCGGTTGGGTAGGGCTGCTCTACCAAATGCTCTCCCTGGATATTCTAAACATAAAAGAACACGGCAGGAACAACATAAAGCGTACCTAGTATTTGGCTAGGAATGCCATAGAGTCAGTCTGTGGGCAGGGTCGTGGGCAGGGTCATGGACAGGTTTGTATGGATTGTAAAAGGGAGCTAAGAAATGAATCATGAGAGTATTAAAAAAGCTCGTGGATTAATTTCATGGGTTAAGGTCATTGACTACAGGGCAGAAGATAGTTCAGATCTGTAACTTGACAAATACATTTGCAAAGCAAAAAGAGTAACTAAGGATACTGAAATGGCAAATGGCGCCTGACCTCATTAATAATTAGGGAAACACAAATTAAAACAATGGCTACAATTAAAAAAGACTGTCGATCCAAAATATTGGTGGGGCATACACTGTGGTTAGGAGTCCAAACGAGTGCAAACTCTTTAAAAGCTGTTTGGTATTACAAACTGCAGTTAAACATATGCACACTCTATGAACTGGCATATATCTGCTCCTAGTTATATATGCAAGAGAAATACATCACTTCTGGTAAGACGTATGGTCAAGAATGCATATAGTAGTAGTATTTGCAATAGAACCAAATTGAAATCAGGGAGTCCCGAGCAGTAATAGAATGGAATTTACAGCATATTTATACAATGGAGTACTACATGGCAAAATAATAATAATAATTAATAAACCACAGCTATAAACAGCAGCATGGATAAATCTCATAAATATAATGTTGAACTATGTAATTAGAAAAAAATAATGTTTTCTTTTTATAGAAAATTAAAAAATAGGCAAATTAATTTATGGTGATAGAAGTCAGAAGAGTGGTGTTTTGGGGATGAGGGAGAGCTAGTTATCTGGGTGCTAGTGATGTTCTATCTCTTGCCCTGGATGATGGTTCATGGGTATATTTGCTTTGTAGCAATTCAGTGAGATGTATACTTGCGAGGCGTGGACTTCTCTGTAGATTTGTATTACACTTGATTTAAAAAAAGCTAAGGGAAAAAGTATAAACAAACGTTATAGAGGGACATGTTTAAGCTATTGCCTAGCTCCCTCTGCTGATGTGAGTTTTGCATTCCTCTCTCCAGAGACACATGTTCCTGGTCAATAATATAATTGCATGGGGTTTTTTGTTGTTGTTGTTGGGTAAACCAAGATGTTTTGAAGGATGCAAAATGATGACAGATACTTAATACACACTTCTCTCAGGAGACTGAGGAGCGAGGAAACTTGTCTATAAGGCAGATGCTGGGGCTTACACACGTCGGCCTCTCTCATCACTGACCTGCTCTCAACGTCGAATCCTTATCTATCACATTTAGACTAAAACTCAAAGCCCTTTCCACACCTGCAAAAGGCCTTGTAAGTCTTGTTCCTCCGGTTATCCGCACGTTCCCATGTTGGGGCACTACACTAGATGTTCCTTCAGTCTGCAATACTTTTCCACCAGATAGTCACGTAGGTGGCTCCATTATTTGTTGACTGAATGAATTGTTTCAGGTGGGGTGCTTATGTACATTTCAAGAAAAAAACCCCATAAATATTCATATTATTCAAAGTATGCAAAGTTGTATGCCCTGCCTTCATCTTCAAAGGAGAAATCTCTGTAGCTCAAGGCTCAAACTCTTCACGCCTTTTTTGGGGGATGACTTTTTCATTATACGAGTTTTACTTGTTTGTAGTAGAAAATTGAAAAAGTGAAGAGGAATATTACAGGGAAACCGCAAGTGGTTTCTGCCTCCTGGGACACAACTAGTAGAAGCGGAAACCTTCTCCTTGGGTATTCTCAGGCTCTGACCAGGACTGCAGCTCACAGATAGTATCTCATCCTTGAGAGACCCAGGGTGAGGTAGCACCTTGTTCCTGAGACACACAGGGTGAGCTATCACCCTGGTCCTTGAGAGGCCCTGGGTAGACAGGGCAGGGGGGAGGGTGGCGGAAGCTCAAGACCTACATCTAAGAACTGGGATGCTGAGCAATAGCTGTGGCTAACCCTGTAAGTGCCGACTGTATGCTAGGCCAGGCTTGAGCACTCTGTATATGTTAACAGGGTTACTTGTTACAACCACCTAATGAGTCACAGATGAGGAAAGAAGCATGGAGAGAGTCCCATCACACAGAGAGCTGGGCTTTTCACCCAGGCAGCCTGGCCCCAGAGTCCGCATACAGATTTCACAGAGTTAACAACTCTCAGTGGAACCCAGACCAGGACTTAGGCTTGGAGGTGGAATGGGGTGGCCCAAGTGAGTGGAATTGAGATAAAACAGGGAGCCCACTTACTTGGTAAAGGTCCGGAATGGAGTAGCAGCGCCCTCTGCAGTTAGGTGGGTCTGTGTTCCAACGGCACTCACGCTGTTTTCTGGAGACGCTCTCAGGTCAGCGGCGGTTTGAGTCGTCTTAACCTTAGACTCCAGTCCGTCCGTCTAACACCGAGTCTTATCCCAGAAGAGTTCTAGCCCTGGTCCTCCCGGGTTTACGGAAACCAGACACTCGTGCGGAGCGCACACCGAGTACCACGGTCAGAGCCCAGTTAGCTGCGTTTAAAATAGCCTCCCTAAAATAGTCACCTAGTAGGTGACTCTTAGGCAACTCCCCCGTAAAATTTAAATAGGGAATTCTTGAAAATCAAAGTCTTTAGGGTTAAAGGAGCAAAAATTCTAATGATGGAATTTCAGACTAAAGGGTGGATGACGTGGGAGATATTTGGGGACATAGGAAAACCTACACAGCCCCCCTCGAATCACATTTTGTGGACAACCGCTGATACTTACTGTTAAGGTTGCCCTGGCCCCCAGGACTGTGCTTCATTTGGTGTTTCGAGCAGGAGCAAGCAGCCTGCGTAATCGCCTAAAGGAGCCATCTTGTCCGATTGCTTTTTCTCCTTTTTCTATACCCCTTTTTCCTGTTCCTTCCCTCCTGAAACATTTATGGCAAATCCTGATTTTCAATTCTCCACCAGGGATTGGGGCGGGATGGGGGAAGCAGGGGTGAGGAAATACAAGAGTGAGTAACACTGTCACACTCAGGCATTGCGGGGCCCTTAGCAGAGGTGAAAGGTGGTGAACTAGAGGGACAGACAATTGTCTATTAACCACTCCAAGTGTTTTAGTTGAGTCTAAACAGCTAACCCAAAATAGAAAAGAAAGGACCTCTACTTAAAGGACTGTGCTTGATTGGAAAAATAACATTCATTTGGTTGTGAATTGTGTTATTTTCTCAAATATATTGTGTGAGATGTATACACGTATTGTGTTATTGTAAGATAATAATTTCATTATTATCTTATCAGAGATGGACAAAGGCATTTTACTCTTAACTGTCTCTAGGGTGGAGGCGGGATTCCTGTTTCCAAGGTTTGGGAATCCTTTGTTGTAGTAGAAAGAATTAAGTGACATTTTTTCTCAAAAGGCTATTCCATGTCTCTCAAATCTGACCTGCAGATGGGTTTTGTTTGGTTCACACTTTTTTTTAGCATTTTATTTTTTTATGTATTTTTATTTATAATTGACATACAATATTATATTAGTTTCAGGTGTAAAATGTAGTGATTAAACAATTGTATACCTGATGAAGTGATCACCCTAAATCTAGTACCCACGTGACAGACAGTTGTTACAATATTATTGATTATATTCCCTATCCTGTATTTTACATCCCCATGACTATTTTTATACCTGGCAATTTGCACTTCTTAAATCTCTTTCACCTTTTTCACCCATAACACTGTTTTAAATGGAATCAGTAGCCAAAATTAAAAAAAATTGAGGTATTATCATGAAAATCTAAGTCGATTTCTTTGGAAAAGTCTGGCAATATGAGGCTGGAATTTCCAAGGGAGACAATTGGGTAAAGCTGAGTAGAGACCTCAAAACCCTGATGTGTTCCAGTCCCATCATTCCTCATGCTCCTGACACTGATGTCCAAGGGCCAGCCACTGGTTATCACCTTCTTCCTGGTTGGCTTCAAACAC
>NW_011888826.1:3749817-3762864 GCF_000151845.1 Pteropus vampyrus
TAATGGGTTTATTATATCCATATACAAGTAAGCATTTATTGGCGTTTTGTCAAAAATAAAGGACAAGGTGAAAGAAACTATTTTAGCATAAGAACAAGACAGCTGCAATAGACCAACACGGAACTTAAAGACTCTCAGAAGAACGCAGGACCTGAAATGAAAACTTGCAAGTTGTGTAGTTAGTTATCCAGCCAATAAAGTCAACTACAGAGTGCAAGCAACACATGACAATAAAACGCGATCACGGAGGCTGTCTCTCACTGGGGGGCAGAGGAAGGCTTACTGATGCCAGGGATCACTGATGGGAAAGGGTGTTAAAACCTCATAAATCCACCATATCTCTTTTCCATTTGGGGGCCTTCTTTCGAGTAACTTTCACCTTCTTCGTCGGAGGGCAGAGAATCCGCGAAGCGCTTCAGGAAGCCCCCGTACCTCTTCTGGTAGTCCATCCACCACTCTGGGCGACCCACTCTTCTCATGAAGCCCCCATATCGCTTCTGCAGCTCTTTGGCTTCGTCTTCCAATTGCGGACTTCTCTTTAAGCCTCTCATGAAGCCTCCATATCTCTTGCTCACTTCTTGGTCATCGCTGCCCTCTTGGTGGTGGCTACTCTCTCGGTTGTCTCCTGTTCCCAGCAGCTCTTTCAGCAGGTCTGAGGAATTGCCCAGGCCGTCATCTTCCTCTACGTCCTTCTTCATGAAGCCCCCGTATCTCTTGGCAAAGATTTCACCTTCATTTGCCTCTTCTTCGGGCTCCAGAGGATAAAGCTCATCCATTTTCTTCATGAAGCCTCCATATCTTTTCATGAAGCCCCCATACTTCTTGGCTAGCAAATGGCTCTCCTCCTGTTTGCTGCTTTCTCGGAGGGTGCTGGCGCCACCTTGAGGAAGCTCGAGTTTGGACAGCTGCAGAAGCTCCCTGCAGGTCTCCCAGGTTTTGAGAGAAGGCAGTTTCCCTTCACATTCCAGTGTGCAAGCCTGGGGAAAAGAATTCCATTTAAGGATAAAAAGAGGCTTTTCCGATTTTATTAAGCAAACAGATTTACGTGGCCTACAATATACTTGCTTTGATATGGAAACTCCCAAAGAATAAAGTAATCTCCACTTTCTTATTAAAACTTTGTCATGCTGAACAGGCAAATCAAAGGAAAATCGAAACGGGAATTGTGAAGAATTAATTGAAACGAATGAGAAATTTTCTTTGACTTTTAACAGAGTGCATATATTGTGACATTTCAATAGTTTGAAAACTTTTTTTCCACCTGATTTTAACCTAAATTGGCTGCCTGCACAACCTATTTTCACTGGATAATTTTCCACTGTTGATTTCATTTTGTTTGAGTTTTTCCTGACCAAAAGGGAGAAATTTATCCTAATTAGGGACATTGTCCCCCCCAATTTTTTTATCTTCTTGTCTTACAGATAAAATGAATATTAATAATATAAGGTTTGTTTACTTTCTTGTGTTAATATTTTACCTGAAATGGTATCCAATATTCCTGTAAACATTTCCAATCTTTAAAGAAAAACAATTTCAAAATAAGTTTGGAAAAAAAGACAGTCTAATAACTCAATTTAAATTCTATGAATTATTTTAATTATGACATATTGATTTGGTGAAAGTAGAGATGTTTTGCTCCTCCTCGATTGTTTAAAACAGATTTAATCATCTTGAACCAAATGTTTGTAATTATGTGGTCCAATATAAAATTATATATATGCAAATGTTTAGATTATTCATGTTTCTTTTCTTAACATTTAGTTATCTGTGTACAGAAAAAGTCTTTTCCAATGGAAATCATGATATTTGACAAAATAGTAATGATCCATATATAATTCCTTCCTTTTTATTACATAGTAATTAAATCCTAATCATTGTAATAGTTAGGCTATATAGTCCAATAATCTTGTTAAGAGTCTCTTCTATTCAACAAATCACTTGGGTATGATAAAAGGAATACAAAGTGACATGAACATTTACAAAATCCATAGACTATTTCTGAGTATTTCAGGAATTTTTATAGCCCGCTGAAGTCTACTTATAGAACTCAGGTTACTGACACTTGATTTAGAAAACCAGGCCCTTTCTTGGTATTTAAAACTATATTGGTATATATTAATTCATATAAAATACACACATATTATTTTTTCCATGAAAGAAAGCATTTTATGAGTGCAATATAATTCTTTAAGGTATATATTTAACTCTTAATGATTATTTAAGCTTTGTGTCTAAGAAAATTAAATATATGCATATATAAAGACACCTAAAGGTGATCTAGTTAAAGTGATCCTGTTTGATTCTTGATATCTGATTAAGAAATCAAAACGTCATTAAAAACTTAAGATGTTCAGGTGTCAATCATATTTCCATTCTGCAATATAATTTAAATGATCTCTTTACCAAACTTAATGTTGAATATTTTGTATACTATTACCAAAATGCTTTTTAATGTTGAGATTCCTTCAAAAACAAATAATCGCAAATAATCAGAACAACACACGTACTAAAAAGCAATGTTAAATTAATTTCTATGCTTTTATATATTATGCATTTTTGTAGCATTTATCACACTCTGCATTCTAGTGAAGGTCATATCAGATGATAAATTCGATTTGGATGCAAGTCATGGCATGCCTGCTTATCTTTGCATCCGTCACAGAACCAGGCACAAATATCTTTCATATGGTAGAAGCTCAATAAATATTTGTTACTTTGATTTTACTGTATAGTTTTGGCTAGGCAACTTCATTTCTTATGTCTATTTTGCATCTAATCTAAAATTCCAGAACTGCCTGTCATTCTAACAACATAGTCATTAACAAAGCTTTTATCACAGAGAAAATAACAACCGTAAATGTAAGCCCCCCATAAAAAACAAATCAGTTAAACATAAAACAAATTAGCAAGAAGAAAAGATGGATGGAGAGGACTGTTACCCCTATTTAAGATGCAATATTTTCCTCATAGTTTAAATATAAAGCTCTACTATGTGTTTTCTCTTTAAGGCCATGTTAGCTCATGCACATGTTGAATGAAATGAATCAGGTAATTAAAATGAAACAAACATTTAACCTGAAATATATGCCTTGGATTTTGTGGAATCCTTTCCTTAATTTTTATTCCTATTTTTTGCATCTACATAACAAAATTTCTTCAAAGGCTCAATTTCTTCAAAATTTCTTCAAAGTGAGGAGCTTAACTCCTTAGGTGAATACATTATTCTCTACAGAACTGTTGAAGTCATCACAGAATTTCAACAAATTGAGAAAAGTGCAAAGGCATCATTGGGGCACTAGTTAAAAATGAAGCTTCCTGGGTTCCACATTCAGAGATTCTGGTTCAGTAGGGCACCAGGGGCCGTTCAAATGTTATACATAGACTATAATTAGAATAAGATTTTTTCGTCTTCAGTTTAAAAAAAATTTTCCCCTAAGCCCCTGTGGTTTAGTTTATATTTGCATTGTTCCCACATCTTTGG
Source organism: Pteropus vampyrus (assembly GCF_000151845.1). NCBI lineage: Eukaryota > Metazoa > Chordata > Mammalia > Chiroptera > Pteropodidae > Pteropus > Pteropus vampyrus. The sequence continues at coordinate 3,753,299 of NW_011888826.1, forward strand.
ATACTGGCCACCTCACCTGTGCCTTTTTCATAGCCGAATCACACTGTTGTCATAGTAGGTTTTACAAAATCACATTCAACACGACAGAAGTTGAATTTCAGCATCACTTGCCTGTGAGACAGTTGCTGACCTTTCTCTCCTGTCTACTGAGCTCTCTCCTTCCACTCCCTTTATCCCTCCCTCATCCCTTAGCTCTCCCCTATCCACAGGTGAGGGTAAGATGTAGAGGAGCCTGATGTTAAAAGGGTTAGAGAAATGAAATCAGAAGAAAGGAGAAGAAATGTCACAATGACAACATTATTTTCGAGAAAGGTGTGAGGATGGTTGTGTGTCGAAAGGGCCCTTGGGATATATTAGGAGTTGGGGCGGTTGAGCATCTTCCTTGGGACAGGTGAAGCGAGGGGACAACCCAGTGCTCTCCGAGGTGCTGAAGATAGCACATAGCAGGACTCCCTCATCTCCCGGGTTAGAACAAAGTAGGTTGTGTGGAGACATCGCCGCCCTTACAGGGCCCTAGCTAGTCGTAGGTCTCGGAAGCTGAGAGCTAGAGCGGGACGTGGGTCAGCGTTGGGGGAACCGTCGAGACACTTGGGTCACCAGAGACCAGGAGATGCGCCGCGCGTGGCCGCTACTGATTCACCCACATCGCTGACACTCACCAGCGGGTTGATGTCTGTCGGGCGCGCCAGGCGGTAGCTGCACGTCGCGCAGTCCTGGCTGCACTCCGCCTGCACTGTCGCCAGGAGCCCGGGGCCGAGCGCCAGCAGCCAGGTGCAGAGTCTCAGGAACCGCGCCATGGGCTGCAGGGAGAGAGGGATGAGAACTTCGAGCCTGCCCGGGCGCAAAGCGTGTCCCTCCGAGGGACCCTCGGCAGGACAGTCCCAAATGGGGGTTTGTGGAGCAAGAGCAAGAGAGAATAGGGACAGACTTCTTCCTGGGCCCCTGACCACCAGACCGACGCCGTTTGGAGAGGCTCAAGGACAGCTCAGATGGTCTTGCAGTTCCCAGGTTGGTACTGTCACCCCGAGCCGGGGCACTAGGCTGTCTTTCTGGGAATCCGCTGCCGCGAGCGGGATTTTGGAGAGAACAGCCAAGACCAAATGCGCAGAAAGCGGGAACCTGGGGAGGCGCTACATTGACCCAGGTCACAAACAGGGACCAGAAGAAAGTTGGGGAACCCCGTGCAATGAAACGCAGAACAGAGCAGGCGGCCGGCCCCAAACTCACGCAAGCAAAGGCGAGCTCTGGACAAGTTCACTTACATTGACGCTGTCCGGATGGCGCAGGCTGGCGGGAGAAACCGAGTCCCAGGCTCGAGGCGCTAGAAGGAAGAGGAGAAGAAGGCAGGTGTCAGGGGCGAGGGGCGTCCAGGGGAGAAGCGGCTGGGAGAAAGGGAGAGGGTGGGCAGACGCCGTCCTCACCGTTGCGGTCGTCGGCGTCGCTGCGGGGCCTCGAGCTGGGCTGCAGGGCTCAGGGCGCCTGCCTCACCTCTCCTCGCTGTCCCCGGGCTGGCGGCGGCTGGAGCCACTTTATAATTAGCCCCAAACCGAAGGAGGCGAGCGCGCCCCAATCGCCGGCGGGCTGCAGCTGACGCAGGCCCTACGCCAGCCCCGCCGACGCCGTCGCGGGAGGGGTCTGTCCGGGCTGGTGCACCCGCCGTTCCCTGCCCCGGGGGGGTGAGGTGGGAGGGAGAGAGAGCTTGATGGCTCTCCTCACGGCGGGATGACAAACCAAGGTAGTTAAGAAATTTGGGGAGAGGATTAAATGACATCAAGACACCCCCCCACCCCCGCCCCGGGTAAAGTCACTGAAATTGCGCTCCCTGGGGTGCGGGCTCTAGGGGAGAGCCAAGGTGCGGGGTAGATGGACAGATTTAGATTTCTGGAATGCAGTGGAGACCCTCTGAGCTGGTGAACCTGCCCCTTCCGCGCCTCCTCCTGTGGCGCCCTCGCGGTCGCGGTGGGCACCAAGCGCAGCCGTCCTGAATGTCGTCATTTATCATTTATCTAGTGTTGTCCCCGCACTAGACTCCGAATTCCTTGCTGCAGTGTCTAACAGAGTCAGGCGCATAATAGGCGCTCAGTTAATGGTTAAAGAAACAAATGATTGAAACTTTTCGGGAATCTTAAAATGCCGGGACTGAGCTTTTCCTCTTTCGCATGAGCAAGATCGCCCGCCAAGCGTGGACGCAGTGAAGCCTAATCCGGATCGGAGTTCCTCCGGGCACTGCGCGCGGTTCAGCCGCGGTGGGAGGGGTGGGGACCCACCTCTACCCAGCTCCCAGGCGGCTGCCAAGTCCGGGTCCCGACACGTCAAGCGCGCTGTCCAGGGTGTCCCTGGGGTTGTTTGACGAGTAACAGGGGGTGCCGGGCAGGTGAAATGTCAGCGCACCAGGACTGTAGGGGCGAAGCGTGGGGGGCGCTGAGGGGCGCGGCACCCAGGGCATCCACGGCTTGCGGCGCACACATCCTCTCGGCAGGGAGAGGCAGAGAGCCAACTGTGTAGGTGGCAACTGTGGACTGAGACCCGCTCCGCCATTTCCTAGCTCCGCAGAAGATTGCCAAGAGGCAAGTTACTTGCCTTGTCTAAGGACTCAGTTTACCCATTCTGGAAATAGGGCCATTCATAGGCTTCCGGAGAGATGCAAGTGAAATAATGGATAAACACATTTAGCCTTGTGCCCGGCACGTGGCAAACCCTAAAAATGTGTTTCTAATCATAGTTCACCCATCTACCTTTCGGTTTGTCTATCATCTACTTATACATCTATTTATCTATCTATCTATCTCTCCTGGCCCTAGAGGGAAACCGCAAACAGTCACAGAGCCCATACATAGAGAAAGGATCTCAGGGCTTTCCCAGCCATAAGCTCCCTTTGTAAACGACCGGCCATCACTTCAACCTTCGCGGGGACCAGCAGCCGCGGGGCTCACCCGCAGCTCGGGCCGCGCTGCATCTCCTATTTTGGTCACTAGAGGGCAGCGCTCTCCTGCGTAGGTTTAGGTGCGTGCGGGAAGGAGTCTCAGCGTGTAGGCTCCGGACAGGCACCCAGGGTGCCCGCGGAGCAGCACTGGCAGGGGCTGCCTTGCAGCAGGGGCGGGGAGAGCGGAGCGCCGGCCTGCAGCGGCAGAACGCCTGGCATAGCCCTAAGATATCTTGCCAGAGCGGCATAATGTTTCCCCTTCAACATTTTAAGCTCTTCACACTGGGGGGGCTGGCTGGTGGTGTCCTTCTCCAGCTACTTAGTCCTGTCCCCAACTGAAAGGACAGTTGACATCCGTGAATGAGATTTCCCTTTGTTGCCCAGGCTTTAGAAGGCAGCCACCTACATGAACGACGAAAGTAGTGCATGAACATACCGTGCCTAAAATGAAAGAAAATTTACTCTGAGCACTGGCATACCTGGGTCAGCTGAGAATTTTAAACACATAACCAGGGGCAAGAGGCTGAGACACGTGTGTGTGTGTGTGTGTGTGTGTGTGTGTGTGTGTGTGTGTGTGTGTGTGTGTGAGAGACGATTGATTAAGGCAGAAAGGCGCCTTGGGGGTGATTTATCCCAGTCTTCATTCTATGCATGGGAGAAACAGAAGCTCAGAGCGTCCAAGTGATGTCCAAGTGACCAGCCGCGGTGGTGGCAGAATCAGGTTTCCTCACACTTCCTCTCTGGCGCCCACCTCAAGCCTAGTTTGTTTCTGTTGGAACAATTAATGCATACTTTGAGTTAGGTTTTCATGGTGAATCTGCACCTTTCTCTGCGGCTTTTTAAATGTCAGGGCAGAGAGTAAGAGGGTAAAAGAGGGCTGTACCCTAGAAGCGATGCAAGGGTTCTCAGTGTCCCGGCACCCACCCCGATACTTGGGACACAGTGCGTGCTGAATGAATGTGTGTTGGCCGACTGACTCAGGGAAGGAATGAAGTGATGAGAAGTGGATCTCGTTTGCGTACTCCAATCGGTGATGTCTTCCCATCACCCGCTTCAGTCTGCCTTAGAGGCCAAAGGGCGTACATTTTTGTATTCATTTTTTATATTTGACTGGTGGTATTGTGTTGCCAGGAATTTCCCTTTTCACCATTCTTTAAATATTTATCAAGAATGCATAGATTTGGCAGTTACCTTCTGGGAAAAGCTGCTCTAGAAATGAGACTCAAAACAGGGAAGGAACCTTCTCTTAAAGCATTTAATCCAGAGAATTATGATTCCCAGGTCAGGATCAAGACCTCGTCCTCTTCCGATCCTAGGGTCCCAAATATTGGAAAAAAGGAATTCATTCCAGAGACCCAGAAATGTAACTTTTAAAGCCCTGATGATGAGTGGTGTTTCACTCCGTTCCTAGGTGCTCTGCGAACAGGTAGGAGGGATTTTTTAAAAAGTCCTTTCAGCGTCCTCTTCCAACATTTCCAGTTTGGAAGATGCTGAAATTGAATGATGTCTTTCAGATTGCCCATTCCTCTCATCCCCGCCCCTTCCTGTCACCCAAATACACACACTTTATTACGGAACTTGATTTCCCTCTGCCCCTCTCTCCCCAAAATAGCAGTAGTGGGAACATAGCGGCTCTGCACTCTGGGGATTGTGTAACGTTTCAGCATGAAAACACCGTGTTCTAACATTTCCGATGTTCGGAGTGATGCCAGAGGCAGGGCAAACTCTCTCGTTTCCAGTTACAATCTAAAATAAATGCTTTGCGAGATAAGATTCTGTGAGCTGTGCATGTTACCACGAAGTGTCACCATTAAGGGGTCTTCCCACCGGCTCGGAGCACCACAGCAGAGAAGCGGGAAGCACAGGCTTTTATGGTGTGATAAATCCTCATTTTAAGGAGACAGCTGGTATATTCTCACTCTCAAAAATCTGGGAAAAGCAATAAACCTCTTGAAAGACAAAGTAAACTGATATAAAGCTGCCTGAAAGTGAGTTTAAAAATAATAAAATGTGTCAATGTGTCAGAGAGTGAGAAAGAGGAAGAGGAAGAGAAGGGAGGAGGAAAGACAGCAAAATCAGCGGCAAAGGGAGACTAGACTAAGCGTGTCAAACACACTGTTTACATACTGGAAACTTAGAATTGAAATAGGCTTCCTAAATTTGGTCTTCAGCAATCAGGGGACGATAAATGTTAGTATTAAGCATAGGTAATTAGACCATAAGTAAATCAAGTTACATTGTGACTCATTCGATTAAAAGAAGATAAAACGTTAGATACAGCCAATATATGGATTCTTGAGCAGCTTGACTTTTAAAAATGACCTTTGGCATTGTCTTGAGAACCAGTCATGTTAAAAAATTGTGTTGCCTCTTTGGACTTGGACCTTATTGAATAAGTTGACTTTGATTTGTTTTTGATTGTTTCCAAAATCAAATTCCAGATCCCCACCTGTAAGACTTGCAGAGAAGGCAAAAATATTCACTGATAGAATAAAAACACTCATGAAAGAAACAATTTCCACAGTTGGGGTGATGCCGGATGAGAAGTCCTAAACAGGTTTTAAGCAATAATGAATCATTGAAGTAAATGCAAAGACTCCAGGTGCCCACCTTCTAGAGGGGACCCTTCTGTATATGATCCACAGCAGAACTTTACAGTAATGGATACTCAGTAAAGTTGTTTCTAAAAACTAAGTTCCTACTTGTAACTACATCTTCCACAGCTCTCACGCACATGGGAGGGACTCGAAAGTCAAAATGTTGTCATAAAATTATACAGGGGATGAGCTAAATCTCTGCAGATAATATTCACTTCTAACTCTATAATTACTCTCTTGATATCTACTTTGTTGTATATAGACATTAGAGCCTGGCAAAAATATTATTTTTATGGGCATGAATTTTGTGAAAATCCATCTAGAGAGGTGGCCTTGTACGGCACAAAATGGAGTAAGAGGAGAATAGTGCCATTGAAATATGTGCCCTCTTTCAACTCTGAAGCTCTTATCTGATAGATTTGGTGGAAGAGCAAACCAGGGAATATCTTAGCAGATATCCTAGATACTAATAAAATGAAAGATTTTCTGAGGGAAAATAATTGTTTTGGTATTAAGGGTTTAGGATCAGAAAATGCGAATTTTAATTTCTGTTTTGCCATCAATGTGGAAAATAAAACCAATCACGGTATTTTGTTGAATGAGTAAATGAAAAACTGATATCCATAATGTATAGGTATTCAATTTATATTAATGACACTTTTTACTGTGCTGTGTTAAATCCAAATTTCTGAGGCAAAATGATATTTCTGAGTTGTCCTAAACTGTCATGTTTTTGGCCTTTTATTTTTGGAGCTATAGGGCTTGATTGCTTTAAGTGGAGTGTTCAAGTAATGAAAATAAATGAGTACTTCGATGATGGTTAAAGATTATTTATCTACCTGGATCCAGTGCTTCAACTTAAAAATTACAATGATAGAGAAACTTATAATAACTACAGGTAGCAAGTTTCATAAAAAACGTGATAAGATATTGCTAGAAAAGAGGACTTGTAGATGGCATACACAATCTTATCAACCGCTATTTTATTTAGGATATATTATGTGGCATTAATTCCCAGCGTTTCTGTGTGTAGCAAAGCAAATTAGAAGAGGTAAGAGGTAGTATAGGTGTTTGGACCAGGACACAGAGGTTCTTCAGAAGGGCAGGGTTTGAACAAGTAGCGAAGACAGGAGAGAGAGTCCTAGAGCAAGGCAGAGACAGGGAGGAGACTGTCAGTGAAGACAGCCGTCAGAGTGCAAGGCGCTATGAATGGGGAATTGATCTGACTTGGGAAGCCTCTGATGGGGTGGGGCTGGGGCACCAGGAACAGAGCAGAAAGGAAGGAGATTGCTCAATCCCTCTTGTGGCGGGTAGGGCACTGGGGGAAAGCAGCCGTCACTCAGGGCAGCAAGACGTAAAGAGAACTGACTTCCACGAGCCCTCTCCCCCTTTTCTCTCCTAGATGCCCCAAGAAGATTTGTTCAGAGATGGGAAGAGAAGAAATTCTTTTCCCCTCATGTATAAAATGTTGGGGTTTTAACTTTATAATCCCCCAGAGAAGATGTAGGAGTAAGGCAGAATGTGTGTGGGTACCACCTCTTTTTATCTGCCCAGTTCATCATCCTGCCCTAGAGGGGATATGCACACTTTCATTTGTTAATTAATGGACATTCACTGAGGCAAGTTCCCCTTTAGCTTCTAGCCATAGGACCCCCAAATGTATTTTCTACTTCCAGTTTCATTGTCTTTGATTTTGTATTTTACATCTTCCCAAGCCCTTTGGAAGTTTGTGTCACTGACTACCCCTTTCTCACTTGTATTGATAGTTTTTGCCGTGGTTGGTTCTTAGTCCTCATATACCCTTATAAGTATAAAAACTTGCTTATTTTTCTCTCATTTTCAAAAAGACCACTTACTTTTTTAAAATTTATTTATTTTAATTAGTTTCAAGTATGCAGTACATTGGTTAGACATCTATATAGTTCATAAAATGATTCCTCCAATTACTCCCTCCCTCTCCTGACCCTCCACCTAGCCATCACAGTAATGCTAACCGCATTCCCTATGCAGTGCTCCCCATCTCCATGACCATCCATCAGCTACTAATTTGTACGTTTTTAACCCTTCACCCCCAACCCCTCTCCCCTCTGTCCATCTCCAAATTGTCCACTATATTTGTGAGTCTGTTTTTGATTAATTTGTTCTTTTTATTCCTTAGATTCCGCATATAAGTGAAAGTATATTGTGTTTATCTTTTTCTCTTCTAGGTCCATCAAAGCAATATATTTTTCCATCCCCTTCCATTTGGCCTGTGTGTGTCTTTTAATCTGAAGTGAGTCTCTCGTAGGCAATATATGTAGGGGTCTTGTTTTCTTATCCATTCATTCACTCTATATTTTAGTTGGAGCACTTAATTCTTTTCCATTTGAGATACTTATTGATAAGAATGTAGTTGTTACCATTCTTTTTTTTTTTTTGATGCTATTGTAAATGTCATTTTATTTATTTATTCACTTATTTATGTATTTATTTATTTTAAATTTTAATTAGTTTCAAGTATACAGTACATTGGTTAGACATCCATATAGTTAGTAAAATGATTCCTCCAATTGCTTCCTCCCTCCCCTGACCCTCCACCTAGTCAAGGTATTAATGCTGACTGCATTCCTTATACCATGACCCCCATCCCCGTGACCATCCGTCAGCTGCTAATTTGTACTTCTTTAACCCTTCTCCCTATTCTCTCAGCCTCCCAAATCTCCCTCCCCTCTGTCCATCACCAAATTGTCCACTATATTTATGAGTTTTTTTTTTTTTTGGATTAGTTTGTTCTTTTTATTCCTTAGATTCCGCATATAAGCGAAAGCATATTGTGTTTATCTTTCTCTGACTTAAATACCTTCTATGTTCATCACAGCAATATCTTTTCCATTCCCTTCCTTTTCATATGTAGGGATCTTGTTTTCTTATCCTTTCAGCCACTCTGTCTTTTGGTTGGAGCACTTAATTCTTTTCTATTTACGGTACTTATTGATAGGAATGTAGTTGTTACCATTCTTTATTCCTGTTTTTGATACATGTTTTTTCTTCTTAAAGAAGTACCTCCAACATTATCTGTAATACTGGTTTGGTGGTGATAAATTCCTTTAGCTTATTTTTGTCTGGGAAGCTCTTTATCTGTCCTTCAACTCTAAATGATAGCTTTGCTGGATAAATTATTCTTGGTTGTAGATCCTGGGTCTTCATCCTTTCAAATATTTTTTGACAAGCTCTTCTGTCCTAGATAGTTTCTGTTGAGAAATCAGCTGCCAGTCTTATGGGTGTTCCCTTGTAGGTAACTATCTGCTTTTCTCTTGCTGCTTTTAAGATTCTTTGTATTTAACCTTTGGCATTTTAATTATGATGTTCTTGGTGTGGGCCTCTTTGGATTCCTGATTTGGGGGTTCTCTGAGATTCCTGGGATTGTATGTCCATTTTCTTCACCAGGTTAGGGAAGTTTCCCACCATTATTTCTTCAAACAGCTGTACAACATCTTGTTTTCCTTCAGGTAAGCCGATCAGACGGATATTTGGACCTTTAATATGTTCCTTAAATTATTTTTATAGCATTGGCATCTTTTTTCTTGTCATTCTGATTGAGTGTCCTTAGCTTTCCCATCCTCTAGATAGGTCGTTCGATCCTCTTCTTTATTCATTTTGTTTATTCCTTTGTTTATTCCATTTAATATACTTCTCATCTCAGATAATATATTCTTCATTTCAGACTGGTTCCCTTTTATAATTTCCATTTCCATTTTTATGTTTTTTATCTCTTTGTTGAAATTCTCACCGAATTTATCTGCACTCCCTAAAAGTTCATTGAGCATCTTTAGAACCAGCGTTTTGAACTCTGCATCTGTTAGAGTGCTTGACTCTATTATTTCTGGATCTCGGTTCTGTTCTCTCATATGGTTTCTGCTTCTTTGTCTTCCCATTTTGGCTGCCTTTCCATGTCTGTTTCTATGTACTAAGCAAAGCTCCTAAGTCTCCCGGTCTTATTAGTGTGGATTTGTGAAGTAGGTGTCCAGTGGCACAGTCCTGAGAGGGGTCCAGCTGCAGGCCAAACT
>NW_011888826.1:3763194-3769518 GCF_000151845.1 Pteropus vampyrus
TACCTCCAACATTTTCTGTAATACTGGTTTGGTGGTGATAAATTCCTTTAGCTTATTTTTGTCTGGGAAGCTCTTTATCTGTCCTTCAACTCTAAATGATAGCTTTGCTGGATAAAGTATTCTTGGTTGTAGATCCTGGGTCTTCATCCTGTCAAATATTTTTTGACAAGCTCTTCTGTCCTGCACAGTTTCTGTTGAGAAATCAGCTGCCAGTCTTATGGGTGTTCCCTTGTAGGTAACTATCTGCTTTTCTCTTGCTGCTTTTAAGATTCGTTGTATTTAACCTTTGGCATTTTAATTATGATGTTCTTGGTGTGGGCCTCTTTGGATTCTTGATTTGGGGGTTCTCTGAGATTCCTGGGATTGTGTGTCCATTTTCTTCACCAGGTTAGGGAAGTTTTCCACCATTATTTCTTCAAACAGCTGTTCAACATCTTGTTTTCCTTCAGGTAAGCCGATCAGATGGATATTTGGACCTTTAATATGCTCCTTAAATTATTTTTATAGTATTGGCATCTTTTTTCTTGTCATTCTGATTGAGTGTCCTTGGCTTTCCCATCCTCTAGATAGGTCATTTGATCCTCTTCTTTATTCACTTTGTTTATTCCTTTGTTTATTCCATTTAATATACTTCTCATCTCAGATAATGTGTTCTTCATTTCAGACTGGTTCCCTTTTATAATTTCCATTTCCATTTTTATCTTTTTTATTTCTTTGTTGAAACTCTCACCAAATTTATCTGCACTCCCTAAAAGTTCATTGAGCATCTTTATAACCAGTGTTTTGAACTCTGCATCTGTTAGATGGCTTGACTCCATTATTTCTGGATCTCGGTTCTGTTCTCTCATATGGTTTCTGCTTCTTTGTCTTCCCATTTTGGCTGCCTTTCCATGTCTGTTTCTATGTACTAAGCAAAGCTCCTAAGTCTCCCGGTCTTATTAGTGTGGATTTGTGAAGTAGGTGTCCAGTGGCACAGTCCTGAGAGGGGTCCAGCTGCAGGCCAAACTTAGCCCAAGCCTCTACCCCTCCAGGGCCACCTGTTAAGATTCAGCAAGCAATCACAGATGCCGTGCCTCAAAAGGCCACACCAGAAACTGAAACCAGCTGTCTCCAGTGTGCACCTAGGCGCTGTTCAGTAAGGAGCACCTGACTCACTGAGGAGATACCAGGATGTGGCTTGGGTGGAGCTGTGAGTTGGGGGAGATGGGGTTTCAGGGAATCCTCTGGGCTGAGTGACCTCTATTATCCAGTTTGATGATGTCAGGGCTACGGCAGCACTGTATTAGCGCACTGGGATGCGGGGGAGGCTCAACAAGAAACAATGGATACCTCCTGCACTTCTGTACTGAGGGAGTCTCGCCTGGGTCCTCACTCTGACAGTGTCTCCCAGTAAGTCCCTGTGCCCCCTGCATGCAGCCAAATCGGCACTGGTGCTCAGAGGAAGCAGGTCTGTCACCGCGAAAATCCTCTGGCGGACGCGGCCCCTTTCAGAGGTGTCTGCCGCTGCCACTGCTGCAGCAGCCTCCATTTCACTCAGCTGCTCTGGACCGGGTCGTCCCGCGTCCTTGCCCCATCCTACCTCCTGCCATTGCAGGGTACTTTCTTGGATTTCTCCCTAGTTATATGACTTGTTTATCAAGAACCCAGGTGATTTTTCCTTGCTGTTTCCATCACAACTTTGATTTGGTTGCCAGACGGATAAACAGAGCCTCCATCATCTACGCCATATCTTTTTCCGCAAAAAAGAGCACTTTCTTAAATTCCGAATCATTGTACTTTCTGCCCAACTTCTGTCCTATCGCTGTCCTCACAGTTAAGATTGTGGAAATACGGTCTAACTTCATCTCCTATGAGTCCCTTACTCCACCGCCATTTGCTTTTGCTCTTATCACTCCAATGAAATTGTACTTGTTAAAGTCAGCAACAATCTTTTAGATGAAAACTCAATAAACTCTTTCAGTCCTTATATTTCTTGTCATTCTGCAGTATTGAACACCATTATTCATTCCCTCTTTTTAAGAATGCTCCCCAAAACTTTTTCTTTTGTCCTTTTGGTTGTTCCTTCTTACTCTATTTCTTGGACTTTTCTTTCTTTATCTGTTCCTTAAATGATGTATTCCCAATGGTTTTGTCCTGTGCCTCATTTCATCTTGTCATGCATCATCTCTCACCTACAAATCAAATATTCCTATATCTCTATCTTCAGCTCAGGTTCCTCATCTGTCTACATGAGTATATCTCAATGTGTATGTGCTCCTGGCATCTCGAACTTATCACATGTTCAACGACTTTAACCATCTGTTCTTCAAATCTGCCCTTGTTCCTGTATTCACTCTCAGTGAACGACAGACATCAGAAATCATTCATTTTTAATTTTAAATTTAGCCATGTTAATACATAGTGACATCTTGTAATTTTATTTTGTATTTTCCTGATAACTAATGATGTTGAGCTTCTTTCTATGTGCTTTTTGATCATTCATATCTTTTGCGATATATCAGTTCAAATATTTTGCCCATTTTAATTGGGTTGTTTATCTTTTTACTATTGAGTTGTCAGAGATCTTTATATATTCTGGCTATAAGTCCTTTGTCGTAAATTCATATTGTAAATGTTTTCTCCCAGTGTCAAGTTTGCCTTTCTATTTTCTTAACCACGTCTTTTGAAGAGCAGAAGATTTGTGTCTCATCTAGGAAATCTTTGCCTACCCCAAGTTTGCGAAGAGGCTCTCCTATTTTCTTCTAGAAGTTTTATAGTTTTGGTTGTTATGTTTAGGTCTTTGATATATATCAAGTTAATATTTGTTTCTGTGATAAGGGTTAAATTTCATTTTTTTTTTCCAAAATGAATATCTAATGTTCCAGCACTACTTATTGAAAAGTCTGTTCTTTTCCCATTGGATTATCTTGGCAACTTGGTGAAAAATCAGTTGAACATATATGTATAGATCTATTTCTGAATTCTTGTTAGATTCTCTGTTTTGCTGATCAATATGTCTATATGCTAACCTTTCACACTGTCATGATTACTGTAGCATTATATTAAATCTTGAGATCTTCCAACTTTTTTTTTTTGGTAATTGTATTGGCTATTATAGGTTCTTTACATTTCTATATATATTTTAGAATCAGTTCATCAATTTATTGATGCTTGGCTTTTGTTTGGGCTGAATTAAATTTGCAGATCAGCTTTGGAAAAATTGACATCTTAACAACTGTGTCTCTCAACCTATGAGCATGGAGTATCTCTACCAGTATTCAGTCTTCTTTAATTTCTCTCAGCAATGTTTTGTACTTTTAAGTATATAGGTATTGCACATATTTTATAAATTATAGTTGTAAGGATTTCATATATTTCGATCTCTTTCAAATGGTATTATTTTAAAGTTTATTTTCTAATTGTTAATGTTTTATTTTTAATAAAGAGGGACAAATTCTGATAGGTACTTTTACTCTACTCTAAATTACAATTGGTTGTAAACTTCTCATCTCTTAGCCTGTAGGTAATTTCCCATAGTCTCCTTTTCATTCCTCATGTATAGGTACAAATACTTGTATATAATAGACACTCAATAAAAGTTTTTTGAATGAAGGTATTACTTTCAAGATCAAGTTCATTTTGGACTAGTTCTCAAGAGACCATGTAAAAGCACTCAGAATTAAAAACTGAGGCCTCTCATAGCTTGAGCTATATCTGAAAAGCAAAGTGAAGTGATTTGACAATTACTTGACTGATTTGAAAAATGTAGACTTTTTTTTCTATATTTGATTGGCGTTCAAATTATCCATTGTTCATCTTAAGAAGATCAGTGTCAAATCACATCCTTGATTGTGTTATCTCAGGAGAGAAGCCTTAAAAAAAGAGAAAATGGAGAGGTAATGACTGATTCTAAAGTAACAGTATTGCACACAGATGTGGGGTGCAGGGAGCTGTTGCAGCTCTGGACCATCGTGGCAATCTCAGGGTTAGAAGAAACCCTAGATGCCGAAGGGATCCAAGAATTAGAGGTACATATAGTTGAATCAGATGGAAACAGGTTCCTTTCGAATCCTGAGTTTCCATGATCACTGGACTAGATTATAGATTTATCCTAATTTTAAAAAATTCATAATCTAGAGAGAGAAAAAATTTGTTATTTTGGTGAGTGGAATCACAGCCTGTTTGGGAGACTTGAAGGCGGAAGTTTCAGGTTATATCCAGGTCTACTACTTGCCCAGCCCAGACCCAAGTTCTGTGTGTTTGATACAGTGTTTCTAAATTTTTAAAAAAATCTATATTTTAAAACAAAAAATAACGACTAATTGAAATTAACAATAAATTATCCTGATTTTAAACTCAGCTTCTTGGTAGGAAAACTAAGATTTGTGGGTTGTCTTGAAAACAGGAAGATGGAGAAGTCCTCGGCCTTGGTATTGCAATGGCAGTGACTGACTAGAATGAAGAGGGGCAGTTCTCTTCAGTTTCTCTTTAGTTTTTGTGCCCTGTTTAGTTTTCCAAAGTCTCCACTGTCCTCACTCCCAACCCTCTTTGCTCATATATTTTACTGGTTGGCCCCGAGAGGCATATGACTTTGCAAGCTCTGATGTCTAAGAAGTCAAATCGGAAACTTGTTTGTTATCTGTGACCACTCCATCTTCCTGAATCTGTCTCCTATCCGTCACTATGCTTTAGTGATTCTACCTGTTTAATGCCTCCCGAATCTGTCACCTGCTCTCTTTCCCCATCCTCAGTGTCTTTGCCCAGGCCCTCACTGCCTCTCAGCTGCATTACTGTCGTGAGCTCATTGTCTTCCACGTTGTGGTAACATTCTCCAGAAGAGAGAAGCAATAGAAGGTGGAAGAGGCGGGGAGGAAGAACGAAAGGCAATGGCAATATTCCCAGAGCAATATGGGGACAGGGTGCACTTTCCTGAGCACTATTCTTCCCCTCCTGGGACTTGGACCTAGCTCTGGGAAGTGGATCATACTGGAAGGAAAAGCCTTAGTGAGGCTTCCACTCTTTTTATCTTCCTTCTGGGTTTCTACTTTGATTCCCTTTCACCCGTTTATTCCCGTCAGCCTGCGTGCTGTTTACCACAGGAAAGTTTACCGTTTAGACAGTTAACTTCTCAGATGGTTCAGAGAAATGTATTTGAGAGACAGGGGTCAGACCTTTCAGTCTGAGACCCCCAACTGCCACCCGGGGAGGTACTATTAGGTCAAAATCACCCACATTTGGAAAGTCTTCATTGGCAACAGTAATGATAATTATCTGTAGAATTTCTGAACCAAGATGGCCTATAAATCAAGCAAAGAGATTTCACATGTATTAACTGTTCCAAATATTTTAAGAGAGAGACAGTTTGTCTTTGATTTGTGAGAAGAAATCCTTAGCTATCAGTAGGGCACAGCAGCTTATGTGGAGTGGGACTGTCCAGAGTGATGTGGGGGTTACAACCCTCCACTAAGGAAGCAAGGCCTCCCTCATAAGGCTTCATGAGCTGTCAAATTAGAAATAAATTTGGGAGCTGAGAACACAAAGGTGCCTTGCCTGCATGTGCATGCACGCGCGTGTGCGTGTGTAAGTGTGGTGGACATGCAGGGTAAGATTTTCATCTCCTACTTATTTAGTTAATGTAAGGAAAGTAAGAGAAACTTTGGCCATTCCTGAATCCCAGCCTCCCTTTTATCCTGAGTGTAGATGATTGAAATACCTGAACTCACACATGTAAACCCATAGCTTATAGCAGTGGCTCTCAAACAGGAGTGTGTTAACCTTGGGTGGGACCCCTGTTAAATAAATGTGCCAATTTCTATACCCATGTCCAGAGAGTCTGACACACTGAGGTCTGCTGGGGCCCAGGCATGTGCACCTTGCTGATTCTCTTAAAGTTGGGCAATCAGATCATACTTAGAAAAACAGTATCTACAGAAAAAACCCCCCCCCCCAAAAAAAAACAAACACAAAATGCGTGTGGCCTAGGCTAAGGGTCTAATCTCTGGACCTTAGAGCATGTGGCTGTATTGATTGTCCTGAGTGACACCTTGAAAGTCACACATACACAGAGACACACAGACGCGCACCCACACATGCATACACACACACTATACTCACACCAAGCATACATAACACACACATATACACATGCCACACACATAAACACACACACACAACCCACATACAGGCACCACACATACACATGTACCCCCCACACCACACACATACACACACCACACATACACTCACTACACACACGCAGAAGCACACATGTTTGTGTGTGCATTTTGCTTTTTTATTAAAAATGCAAGGAAAACTAAAGATCTTCCCCCCAAGTCTCTCAAAGCC
>NW_011888826.1:3769568-3773162 GCF_000151845.1 Pteropus vampyrus
AGTAATGATAATTATCTGTAGAATTTCTGAACCAAGATGGCCTATAAATCAAGCAAAGAGATTTCACATGTATTAACTGTTCCAAATATTTTAAGAGAGAGACAGTTTGTCTTTGATTTGTGAGAAGAAATCCTTAGCTATCAGTAGGGCACAGCAGCTTATGTGGAGTGGGACTGTCCAGAGTGATGTGGGGGTTACAACCCTCCACTAAGGAAGCAAGGCCTCCCTCATAAGGCTTCATGAGCTGTCAAATTAGAAATAAATTTGAGAGCTGAGAACACAAAGGTGCCTTGCCTGCATGTGCATGCACGCGCGTGTGCGTGTGTAAGTGTGGCGGACATGCAGGGTAAGATTTTCATCTCCTACTTATTTAGTTAATGTAAGGAAAGTAAGAGAAACTTTGGCCATTCCTGAATCCCAGCCTCCCTTTTATCCTGAGTGTAGATGATTGAAATACCTGAACTCACACATGTAAACCCATAGCTTATAGCAGTGGCTCTCAAACAGGAGTGTGTTAACCTTGGGTGGGACCCCTGTTAAATAAATGTGCCAATTTCTATACCCATGTCCAGAGAGTCTGACACACTGAGGTCTGCTGGGGCCCAGGCATGTGCACCTTGCTGATTCTCTTAAAGTTGGGCAATCAGATCATACTTAGAAAAACAGTATCTACAGAAAAAACCCCCCCCCCCAAAAAAAAACAAACACAAAATGCGTGTGGCCTAGGCTAAGGGTCTAATCTCTGGACCTTAGAGCATGTGGCTGTATTGATTGTCCTGAGTGACACCTTGAAAGTCACACATACACAGAGACACACAGACGCGCACCCACACATGCATACACACACACTATACTCACACCAAGCATACATAACACACACATATACACATGCCACACACATAAACACACACACACAACCCACATACAGGCACCACACATACACATGTACCCCCCACACCACACACATACACACACCACACATACACTCACTACACACACGCAGAAGCACACATGTTTGTGTGTGCATTTTGCTTTTTTATTAAAAATGCAAGGAAAACTAAAGATCTTCCCCCCAAGTCTCTCAAAGCCCTTAAAAAGAAAGTGCAGGCCATGGAAACGAGCTTGTCTTCCCAGACCCGGTACCCTCTGCTGCAGGACAGACTCTACTGTCATTATAATGAAAGGAGAAGGCAGACTGGAACTAGCCCTTCAAAATATTTCTTTTAAAATAATCTCCTACAGATGCACAATCTTGTTTCATACATATTGTGTTTCGAGTTGAGGAAACAGTGATATTATGCAGTTGGTGAATAAAAGAAAACAGGATGGAATCATGTGGTCAGAAGATTGAGAGCAGAACTTTGGGGCTTTGGGATGGAATCATCTGGATTCCAGTTAATTCTAGGTTCTAGTCTAATTCTAGTTAACTGGATTCTAGTTAGTCCAGGCTCTGCTACTTGTAGCCTTGACTAAGCTCATAAGCTCTGCAAGCCCCATCTGCATGGGGCCGTTACTGTAGTACCTCACTCACAGAGTGATTGTAGGTGCTAAAATGTAAGGTGCTTACAGTAGGGTGCAAAACATAGTTAAGAGTCGACAAATGTTAGTTTTTATGAACAAGCAGAATGACACATGATGTTCTTTGCACTCTCCACTGCTGTCAGTCTTGTATTCTAAGTACTCAGTGACCGGGAGAAGACAGGAGAGAGCGGATGGAATAAAGCTGTGGAGAGAGTAGAGGAGGACAGAGAGGTGGCATGGCGGTGGGTGCACTGGGATCGCTTGGTGCAGCTCATCCTTCCGCCTTCCCACCACGTCACCTAATAGACCCCGACAATCACATTCTTCTCGGATGGGCCAGGCAGCCGGTCAGGCTCCTCTGAGCCCTCTTCTCAACTAGGCCTCAAACTTGGGTGAATAAACACTAACATGCTTTCTAACAGCTCAAGCCCGCATCCCGAGGATGACCTTAGCATCTCCCCGAAGTGCCCACCTAAGAAAACTCAAGGCCGCCAAAAGAATTTACTGTTTGTTTCAGCCTACACCTGAAGAAAAGACCCTGTCTCTGAGTCTCTGTGGGAGGGGAGGAGCTGAACTCTGCCAGGTGCCAGTTGGCTAACTCAGTTGCATTTCACATAGGCTGACCGCACCTCCCTTTCCAGTTTTTGTAATTTTTCACTTCTCTGATTCTACGGAGCTCCCGCTCAGCCCCCTCCCTGCTCCCTCATTCTTCCTTTAAAGGCCTGGTCATCTCTGTACAAATCCAGGTTGAGGTCACTTCATGCTGGACTTTTCCCCTATCGGAATAGCATATTACTGATTAACATTTGTCCTTACCACTTTAACTAGTGTCTGGCTTTGTTTATCTTTAACATTGCTCATACCCTGGAGGGGTTGAACCCCAGCTGTAGCCTCCATTTCAACCTTACTCCATTGTGTTTGGGTTGTAGTATTTGGTACTAAATTCCATTTTCCACCGGGGAGAGAGTGGGCTCTCACTAGACATGTGTTGAGCGAATAGATGAATTGGTAGCAAGCTTGGCATTCGGACTTGCTGTGGCATTTCAGGGATTGACAAGCTGCTGTCCTAAAGATTAGGTTTTCTTCCACACACCAAAAGAAGCAATCATCTTATGCCAGATACTTAAGGAAGTGTAATTAACAAGCCCAGATGAGATCGCTTCCCATTAAACCGAATTGCCAAAATGAGTGAGAAAATGCAGTTTACTGTCGGGGTTCTCTCTCTTAAGTGATGCTTAGAGTAAACTCTATTTTAATAGTTTGCGTTTGATGCAGATAAAAAAATTTAAAGATGTAAATGACATCAGAAAGACAGCTATGGTAGGAAAATGATTTGACTTTTGAAATACTATAGATTGTTTTCCCATGAAATGAACAGATGATTCAGATGGTGTGGGAATGGAATGAGATAGAAACCGACCCTCAGACACCGGCTCGTGGAGCATGGTGGGTTTTAATGCCTTATTCATTCACTCATATCCGGTACCTCATGTAACAGGGAATAAAAGATAAGACATATATACCTACTACTTAGATGCAATGTCCATAATAAATACTGCCACATTTTCCATTTTTTAAGAGGGTGAATTGTTAAGGGGTGAAGCATTTTTTTTCTACTCTTTTTCCATACCGTTGCCTTATCTCTGCATCCACAGTAAGCCATTTTTGAAGTGTGTGGATATTCTCACCCATGTTTTTATACTTTTATTTTATCCTTTTGGGTTCATAAAATATACAGGATTGTATCATGTTTTTGAAATCACATTTAAGAGTGTCACGCTTCATGTATACTTCTGACAGTAATCATCATATTTTTGAGATTTATCCATGTTAATACACGTATTTCTAGTTTAATCACCTTAATTGGTTGACGGAATGATTAAGCCACAAGTTATGGTTCATTACCTTATTATGAGCTTTAATTTTTGTTCATTACAAACAATGCTGCAGTAAATACCCCTGGATGTATCTTGTTGCCTGTATGTCCCAGAGTCTCTCAAGAAATACACCTGCACCGCATTACCAGGGCGGTAGAGCATATGGCCCTTCAACTATGTTAGTTTCTGGCAAATT
>NW_011888826.1:3773457-3778215 GCF_000151845.1 Pteropus vampyrus
TACTGTTAGTGGGAATGTAAAATGATACTACCACTATGGAAAACAGTATGGAGGTTCTTCGAAAAGTTAAAAATGGAACCAGCATGTGATCCAGAAATTCTATTTCTGGGTATATATCCAAAAGCATTGAACGCGGGATCTCAAAGAGATATTTCATGCACTTGTGCTCTCAGCACATTATTCACAATAGCCAAGAGGTGGACGCAACACAAATGTCTATCCATGGGTGAATGAATAAACAAAGTGTGGTATATACACACAATGGAATATTATTCAGCCTTAAAAAGGAAATCCCGTCACGAGCTACAATATGGATGCACCTTGAAGATATTACGCTAAATGAAATAAGTCAGACACAAAACAACAAATGCTGTATGAATTCATTTATATGAGTTATCTTAAGTGGTCAGATTCATAGAGGCAGAAGTAGAATGGTGTTTGCCAGGGGCTGGGGAAAGGGAAGAATGGGGAGTAGTTATTTTATAGGTATAGAGTTTCTGCTTTGCAAGATGAAAAAGTTCTGGAGAGCTGTTGCACAACAGGCGAATATATTTAACACAACTGAACATACACTCTAAAATGGCCAAGATGCTAAGTTCTATGTTATGTGCTTTTTAAAAGTCACCATTAAAAATGTTAAAACACACACACATACACACACACACACACAAACAGATATCCTTCTCACATTGGCCACAACAAAGATGTTATTCTATATTTTCTTGCAATAGTTTTAATTTTTGATTTTCATGCCCAGAGCTTTTATCTAGCTGGAGTTAACTTTTAAATGTGGTATGGTTATTCCAGTTCCTTTTATTGAACAGGACATACTTTTCAGTTATTCGTGGGTCTGTTTCTGGTCTGTTTACTTCTTCATTACTCTATTCGTGTAGTTTTGTGCCAGGGGCACACTGTCTTAATTGCTATAACCATTTAACAAAGCCTTGATTTTTTATGAGGCAAGTCCTTTTCCATTGTTCATTTCTTTAAGAAAAAAATCTTGACTATATCTTCAAAGAGAATTTTAGGAAGAACTTATCAAGTTTAACACAAAGATCTTATTTGGATTTAGATTTTTATTCCCTATAACTGGGGTATATTCCCATGTTTATGGTATTAAGTTTCTTATCCATGGACATGATTTAGCTCTTCTTTTATTTAAGATTTTTTTTAATGAAATTGCATAAAGTTTTGTAAATTTCTTCCTACGCATCTTGGATCTCTTTTGTCATATTTATTTCCATTGTTAATTGTTTTGTTGCTATTGTGACTAAGAGACTTTTTAATAGTAAGATTTCTAGTTAGTTGATTCAAGTTTATTGGAAAGCTATCGATTTTGGTATATTGATTTTATACAGAATGACTTACTGAATTCTTTTATTAGAAGTCATATTTTGTGAGCAAATTCTATTAGAATTTCCATATGTTGTATAAGAACAATGAAAACTTATTTTTCCTTGCTGTTATATATGAAAGAATTTTTTAAAAATTTAAATAAATGAAGAGACATACTATATTTATGGACTGGAAGACACATAGTTAAGGTGTCAGTTCTCCAACTATGTGTTTATTGACATTTCTACCAAAATCTCAGAAAGACTCTTTGTAGATATAGACATGATTACTTCAAAATTTCTACGGAAAGACAGAGGAATTAGAATAGCTAAAATAATCTTGAAAAAGTAGAATAAAGTAAGATGAGTTAATCTACCTGATTTTAAGACTTATTACAATAATCAAGACTGTGTGGTATTGGTAGAGTTATGAACACATAGATAAATTAAACAGAGTAGAGAACCCAGATATTAGACCCAGGGAAATATGCCCAACTAATTTCCGACATCGATGTAAAAGCAATTCAATGAAAGAAAGACAGTCTTTTCAACGAATGGTGTTGGAGCAATTAGACATCCACAAACAAAAAAGTGAGCCTTCAAAGTGGTTCATGGACTTAAATGTAAAGAATAAAACTATAAAACTTCTAGAAAAGGTCACAGGAGGAAATATTGAGATCTTGGCAAATACTTCTTAGACTTGACGCTAAAAATACTTCTTAGTCCCTTTGCCCTTCTTCCATAAAAGGAAAAATTGGTAACTTAGCTTTCATCAAAATTAAAAACTTTTGTTCTGTTAAAGACCCGGTTAAGAGGTTGAATGACAAACTATGAACGGAGAAAATATTTGCAAACCACATAGCTGACAAAAGGCTAGTATCTAGAATATATTTAAAAACTTCTAAAATTCAACATTAAAGAACCAAACAATATAATTAGCAAATGGGCAAAAGACAAAAAGAGATATTGCACTGAAGAAAATGTACAGATGGCAAACAAGAATATGAAAAGATGTCGATGATCATTAGCCATTAGTAAAATGCAAATTAAAACTACAATGAGATAAAACTACACATCTATCAGAGTGGCTAAAATAAAAAATAGTGACAACACGAAATGCTGGGAAGGATGTGGAGAAATGTAATCACTCACATGTTGCTAATGAGAATGGAAAATGGTATAACCACTCCGGAAAGCAGTTGGGCAGTTTTTTAAAACAACCTTAACATGCAAGTACCAGATGACCTACCAATTGCACTTTTGGGCATTTATCTGAGAAACACAGACTTATATTCACATAAATCTAATACATGAATATTTATAGCAGCTTTATTTATAATAACTGGAAACAACCCAGACATCTTTAATAGAAAAATGGTTAAACAAACTATAATACATCTATCCCACAGATTACTTCTCCATAATAAAAAGGAACAAACTATTGATCTATGCAAAAACCTAGATGAATATCAAGAATATTATGCTGAGACAAAAAGCCAATTTGAAAAAGTTACATAATACATAATTCCTTTTATATTACATTCTTTTTACCCTCAGCTTTATTGAAGTATAATAGACAATTAGTTGTTTGTATTTACATTATACAATTCAATGAGTTTTTTTCAATTATAGTTGGCATACAATAATATATTAGTTTCAGTAGTATAGCACGGTGATTAGAGATCTATATAATTCGCAAAGGGTTCACCCCACTAAATCAGGTACCCCTCCTCCCCCTTACTTATTTTTTACAACATGGACTATTTTCCTTATGCTATGCTCTCTCTCTCTCCATGACTATTTTGTATCTATCCATTTGTACTTCTTAATCCCTTTGCCCTTTTTCACCATCCCCCCAATTTCCCTCTCATCTATTAGCCCTCAAAATATTCTCTGTATCTACGAGTTTGTTTCTGTTTTTGTTGTTGTTTATTTTGTTCTTTAGATTCCACATGAACGTGAACTCATGTGGTATCTGTCTTTCTCTATCTGACTTACTTCATTCAGCGCAATACACTCTAGGTCCACCAAGGCAATATCTTTTTTCATCTCCTTCTTTTTAATCTGTGTGTCTTTTAATCTGAAGTGAGTCTCTTGTATGCAGCATATGTAGAGGGTCTTGTTTTCTTATCTATTCAGCTTCCCTATCTTTTGGTTGGAGCACTTAATTCTTTTCCTATTAAGGTATTTGTTGATAAATATGTAGTTATTACCATTCTTTATTCACCTTCTTGAAATGATAACTTGTAGAACTGGAGAACAGAGTAGTGGGTGCCAGACATAAGAAGGGGGTGAGGACAGAGTAAAAGTAATCGTGTCTATAAAGGAGCAACATGAAGGATCCTTGAGCTTATGGGACTGTTCTGTATCTTGACTAGATCAGTGCCAATTTCCTGGTTGTGATCCTGTATTCTCCAGTTTTGTTTTGTAAGATGTTACCATTGGGGAAAACTGGTTAAAGAGTATAGGATCTGTCTGTATTATTTCTGACAGATGCATGTGGATCTACAATGATCCGAAAATAGAAATTTTAATTAAAAAGTATATCTTTAAAGTTAGTTTTAATCTAGTTTTTTTGATGTTGTATTCTTTCTAGTAAATAGTTACTAATTTCTTTTAAAATTTTCACCGAAGAGGTACATAAGTTAGAAAACACCTTTGCTTCCATAGCACGCTGAAATCATGAATGACTCTGCATGCAAGATCTATTAGCGGCACATTAACTCTGAAATATCTAGGAAGGGGATTCACTCATGTCTGAGTTATCTGAGTAAAATTATAACAAAATATTTTATATGAAAATATTTATAAATTACAATATAAGTACAAAGAATACCTTCATTATTCTCATTATCTGAGACATCTCTAAATAATAACATAAGGTTTTATCAGAGTTGGATATCAGTCGAAGCAGAAAGAGAGGTGCATTGAATATGAATAAGTCTCAGATTGCAGCGAAGAGATTTTCTTTAATTAGGAAGAGAGAAAATGAGAACTGGACTTACGCGAACACAATCTTTAACAGGCATAGAGGAAGCAGATAAAATAGTAAACCTGAACAGACTGTATCTATTGAGAAAATTGTCATTACTTTTAATCTTTTTTCTCTAGTAGCTGTTTGATTTTTCTTTAATTTCATATTCTGCAGTTTGTTTTATTTATCCTGCTTAGGACTTAATGTGCTTCTGTAATCTGAAGAAATATATTTATTTAATTTTGTAAAAATTTCTTCTATTATATCTTTGAATACTATCCCTTCACATCCACTCTGTTCTTTACTTCTGGAACTTCAATTAGTGTGTGTTGGAACTTTTAATTCTACAGTGTGTTGACAAAGTCAGAAAACAGCATATACTGTTTAAAAAAATATTATGTTCATCAAAGAAAAATTTATATACAGTAAAGTTCACCCTCTTTAGGTGTT
>NW_011888826.1:3780080-3782127 GCF_000151845.1 Pteropus vampyrus
TTATTATTATTTTGGTCTGTGAAGGTAAGGATCTCACTGAGGGCTTCTTCTTCCACACTGAATAATAGTACACAGAGAAAAGGGATAACCCAGTGGAGGATAAGAGGTTGAGGAAAGCTTTCCGGGAGCTTGAAGACACTGAAGGGTATGGAATGACCAAAACAGGGATCGGTTGTTCTAACAGGGTGATGGCCTTATCAAAATGCGGCACGTGTGTGGAGTATGAGGGCTCAATAATGGGACAAACATTCCCCCTTTAGCCACGGAGAGTAAACAATACCCAAGGAAACCAGTTTTGCAAACAAAATATCTCAGTAGTTCTCTTGAGGAGTACATATGAAATACTTTTCCAGGTGGACAGATTGGCAGCTATTTTTTATTTGGTCAAATTGAGAGATTTAGAAAGATACATGCAAACATTTTATTTATTGATATTAACTCAGAAACCATGACATTTTTATTTTTCCTGAAACATTTGAAGACACGATGAAGTCGGTTTTTCCCTTACGAAGGACTTTAGAATGCACACGAATGAATCCTTTCCCTTCTGAGGGTAACATCTAGTTCTTGTTTGGGAAACAAAATGTGAGACACACCAAGTCCTGAACCAGAGGAAGGGGTGTCACGACAGCTCTCATCAGAGCTCTCTGGCTCCCTAGCAGCCTCCTAATCTCTGAGCTTTTCTTCTAGAGACTGATTCCTTTTACCAGTCGTTGGAACTTAATTTTTCTTTCAAAAAACGTAGATATAGTTGCATTCTTTAAGCAGTCTCAGTCTTGGTGAGAGGACATGCATTTACTGTTTTCAGGCATATCGATCAAGAAAGAGACCAATAGGCTTTCTCACACAGGGTTATCCTCAAGATTTTCTGGTCCCTTCCTGTTACCACCATTCATATCTCTATGAATATGGTATTTCACACCGAAGCCGATGGGAGTTCCACATTCTGTGTGCGTCTCATCATTCAAGAGCAAGAACAAATTGCTGGCAAGCTGTTATACACATGTTTATAATCACTGACATTTGCATTGCTACAACTAAAAGATGCGTTCTTCCTAAACATGTATAATCAGGAGGGTTAGAAAAATCTGTTTTGAGTTAAGCTTCTTTCCTTTGATATGTGTTTCCAGTTGCTAACTGAATGCTGCTTTAATTTTGTTTGTAGGAAGCTGAACTGACACCAAGCAAAAGCAGCCATTCTGTGGACTGCATTCTGCACTGGGCTATCCCAGAGGTTGGTATCACTAGCATTCAGGGATCTAGGAAGAAGCCATGTGTCAGATTTAAGAAAACCCAGCAAGATGCTGCTACTATTTTTTTTCTTTTTCTGCGTGCTTGCAGGTAGACCGAATTAGTGGCTAGAATGTACTTTTGCATGGGAATTGAAGAATCTTTATCACAAATATGGGGAATCAGTGGGACCTTTCAGTCATATAGCAATTATGTGGCAAAACTAATGGCCTTTCCTGTGTACGAATGGTTAGCTTTAAGCAAACTTTCACAGGTGAGCTCAGTTTTCCTATCTCTCTCTTAGAGTATCCTTCTTGCTCACATGTACCCCACTCTTTTATTAACTTTTCCATTTATGTCTGTGGCCTCTGATCTTCCTTCCCCTCTTCTCTTCCTTCCTGCACACTCCTCCATTCATGTTTTCCTGTCTGGACCACACATGCACCACTGTATTTTGGAGACTGCTCTCCTCACGGCTGCTCCTTTCACAAGCCAGGGCTGACTTGACTCTTTGCTCAAGAAACCTCTTACTAACTCCTTCCTCATCATACCTGAGATGCTCATCCATCAGCATCTTCTAGACCTGGCTGCCAAATTTATTCTTCCACTTCCCTTCATTCTCCTTCAAATTCTACTTTTATGGTTTGTCTGGTGGGACAGTCTTCATCGCCCTCTGTGAAGAGTGGAGAGATTAACACAGGAATTAATTTATTGGGCATTTTTCTCTTTACCTTTCCTTAGTGAATTCTTCAGCATGGAACATCTTAGTTTTTCCAGAGCTACCACCTAGGCCTCCCTGCCCTCTGAAAACAAAGAG
>NW_011888826.1:3784726-3786650 GCF_000151845.1 Pteropus vampyrus
TCCTGCAAATATATTTGTATGTATTTCTAACAGTTATGGAATATCATTATCGTACTTTAAAAAATTAATAATAATTTCTCAATATTACTCAATACTCAGTTATACTCAATCTTTCTCAATTTTCTAAAGTTACTTTTAACTTTTTTTTTTCTTTTCAAATTAGAATCAAAATAAGGAAATTGCATTTCATTTGCTGGGCCACGTATTGTAAAGATTTTTTTTTTTAACTTTCAATAATTCCCGTCATCTTTTTCCTGCTATTTATGAGTTTAAAAAATCAAGTAATTCTTCTGTAAAATTTCTTGTAGACTCAGCCAGTTGCACCCTTGAGGGGTTGCTTAACATATCTCTCTATTACATGTATTTTTTATAAACTGACAGATGTATCTCTAGGTTCTATTTGATGCAACATTGTTTTTTGAGCAAGAATGTGACATAGATATGTTGTTGGATACTTCCAAAGGCATTACATTAGGTGATACTAACGCCTAGTTATTCCACTTCTTGTGATGTTCAAATTGGTGAGTTTAGATATTGTAAATTTTATCTACCCATTGTCAAATTCCCTATCAGCTTCTCATCTAAGGGTTTTAACAACCATTGCCCAAATTGATTATTTCATTAAGGATTGTACAGTTGTGATTTCCAGTTCTTTCATTTTTTTTCTGCATAAATTAATTGGAACTCGTATGTAGAGAGCTTTTCCTCATCAACTATTTGTCTACTCTAAAATGCAATGCACACACACAAAAAGGCAAGATAAATGCTTTTACTTTCAATTTCCTGAGTAAGAAATTAGTACCATAGCAATGGTGTCCAAGGAGGTATTATTATTTTGGAATCCTATTCAGGGATTTTAGATATTTGATGTGTTTCTAACTATGCATTGATGGTTTTGCTGTTCAAATGTCAATGGCTAGCAGAAGCTCCTTTAAGTTAGCCCTGTGTTTGGTACAGCCAGCTTCCTTGCCTTCTGGCACAGTAAGATGACTCAGACTCATGCTGTATATATCCTGCCTTAAACCCGAATTTGGCCGTATCTCCAAGGAGTCCTAATTCATTAGTGATAAATATTACTAAAGACCCTTATTTGGGCACTAGGGTCATTATTGTCTCTAGATTTTTCGATAAACATGAATTATGATGCTATTAATGTACATAATAGATTACATGTTTTTTACTTAACTTTTATGAATTTGTTTGTATTTCTCTCTTTCTTTATATACTAGCCATCTTGGTATATGATGCTTGCACAGCTCGTTCACAGTCCCATACAGCTCTGCTTACTTATCGCAGTAAAGACTGGGAACCCCTTGAAACTCCTGGAGAACTGTGACTCATGCATCTCCAATTCTGAGTGCCTAATTCTACATTGCACACACAATAGGCACTCAATTCTTTGTTGAATTGAAGTCCAAGTATTTTTTGAAAGCCACTGATCTGAGGCCCAGGAAAGTAGAGGGCATGAAGTCTAGAAACCCCAGCAAAACATCACTAAAAAGACTGAGGCCCAGTTGTTTAAGAATTGTGAATAGGACTAATGGAAAGGAAAATAAAGAATCAAAACGTAAACTGCATCCACATGGTAAATGACTCTGTAGAGCTGTACAAATATGAACGTCGAGAGATAGCTGGATTCAAAAATTGTACCAGCTCTGTTAAGAGCAGCTTCTTCTATGTCTAATGAGGAAGAGGAAAGGAAAAGGAAGTGGAGAGGGAATTTGCTTGTCTATCATAAGCCAGCCTTTCACTACCCAGAGCGGAGGGTAAGAGGGTGAGAGGGGTTGGTGGAGGGAGAAAAGTGGGTGCTCAGCTTTTGACGGGTAAATTGCCTGCAGATTGCTTTTGCCTTGAAACAGCTTTGCTCTTCAGTTCTCCAAGTACAGGCAACAGACTGTTCTAGTCTAAGCAGAGAAAGAGGAGG
>NW_011888826.1:3786700-3807789 GCF_000151845.1 Pteropus vampyrus
CAATTTCCTGTGTAAGAAATTAGTACCATAGCAATGGTGTCCAAGGAGGTATTATTATTTTGGAATCCTATTCAGGGATTTTAGATATTTGATGTGTTTCTAACTATGCATTGATGGTTTTGCTGTTCAAATGTCAATGGCTAGCAGAAGCTCCTTTAAGTTAGCCCTGTGTTTGGTACAGCCAGCTTCCTTGCCTTCTGGAACAGTAAGATGACTCAGACTCATGCTGTATATATCCTGCCTTAAACCCGAATTTGGCCGTATCTCCAAGGAGTCCTAATTCATTAGTGATAAATATTACTAAAGACCCTTATTTGGGCACTAGGGTCATTACTGTCTCTAGATTTTTCGATAAACATGAATTATGATGCTATTAATGTACATAATAGATTACATGTTTTTTACTTAACTTTTATGAATTTGTTTGTATTTCTCTCTTTCTTTATATACTAGCCATCTTGGTATATGATGCTTGCACAGCTCGTTCACAGTCCCATACAGCTCTGCTTACTTATCGCAGTAAAGACTGGGAACCCCTTGAAACTCCTGGAGAACTGTGACTCATGCATCTCCAATTCTGAGTGCCTAATTCTACATTGCACACACAATAGGCACTCAATTCTTTGTTGAATTGAAGTCCAAGTATTTTTTGAAAGCCACTGATCTGAGGCCCAGGAAAGTAGAGGGCATGAAGTCTAGAAACCCCAGCAAAACATCACTAAAAAGACTGAGGCCCAGTTGTTTAAGAATTGTGAATAGGACTAATGGAAAGGAAAATAAAGAATCAAAACGTAAACTGCATCCACATGGTAAATGACTCTGTAGAGCTGTACAAATATGAACGTCGAGAGATAGCTGGATTCAAAAATTGTACCAGCTCTGTTAAGAGCAGCTTCTTCTATGTCTAATGAGGAAGAGGAAAGGAAAAGGAAGTGGAGAGGGAATTTGCTTGTCTATCATAAGCCAGCCTTTCACTACCCAGAGCGGAGGGTAAGAGGGTGAGAGGGGTTGGTGGAGGGAGAAAAGTGGGTGCTCAGCTTTTGACGGGTAAATTGCCTGCAGATTGCTTTTGCCTTGAAACAGCTTTGCTCTTCAGTTCTCCAAGTACAGGCAACAGACTGTTCTAGTCTAAGCAGAGAAAGAGGAGGAATGGTGGGGATGGGGGCAGGAAGTGTTTGTTCTCTACGTCCCTGGATCTTCAATGATAATCTGGCAAGCTGCCATGCAGGTAAACATTTGATTGAATGGCACATATTCCTCCTATCCTCACATTTCTAAAAGTCCAAGTTTATTTATTTCTAGTAATTGGTCCTTTGAAAAATCTAATATTTGAGGAAAAACTTTGTAGAAGACGAGCCATGTATTTCTTTGCTTTTGTTCTTTAGAAAGCAATATGGTATTTGGTGAAACATTACTGGCCTCATCTGAACAGTTTTCTTTGGAACTGCAATTAATTCAGCTTAATATAACTCAACAATATTTATTGCCTACTTATCTGTAAGGCGATTATAATGTCATAAGCATCCTATGGTAAGCAGCGAGTAAGAATTTTAACCTGCAAATAAACAAATGTATTCAGCAGCATATTTTATGTGCCACTAGAATCATTTTACTACCTGTGTTTATGAAATAACCCGATAAAAATGCACCTTGTTATAATTCTATGTTTTGGACAAGCACAGACATTACTACTTCAGTCTTAAACAATTTTCCGGGGAGCTGCAAGATGTCCTGGCAAGTAGCACTCTGTAAACATCTGCTTGGATGTCAGCTTTGTCTTTGAAATAATAGCCTGGCCATGTTTCCAATGAACACCTTGTATCTTTTAATAAAAAGACAAAGCACTAACTTTTTTAAAAATAAGAAAACACTTCTATAAGGAAACTTACTAAAACATCTATATAGAAGAGGAATGGGTGTGGCATCTCCAGATAAATCTCTGTGCAGCTCACCAAAAATCAAGTTGGAGATAAAACTAGAAATGTGCCCAAAGCCAGTTTGAATTTTCTTTCATCTACAGCTGCTTCTCCCATGCCTGAATGTGATGGAACATCCACCCAGGTGGTGCCTTCTTCATCCCATATCAATAACAAAGCTCAAATCCAGGCACCTCTTTATAAAACTGTCAAACTGCCTACTTGAGCCTTCTCCGTTCAGACCCAGAGTAATAAGTAGATAAGAACAGAGAATGAAAATCCCAGCTACCGCTGAAAATGTTACGTTAGCTGAAAGAAAAGCTCCATTTCACTTCTACGAGAACTAACCTAGCTCCTTATAGGCAACAAGTTCCTGAAGGCGTCTGATTATGGCTAAGGAAGGAAGTGTGTCTCATCCATATCCCGTTCTGGGTGGCAAAGGAGGGATGAAGGGTAATTTTACCTTTCATCAGTGGGAGTAACAGAGAATGGAGAACTAAACCGATGGTGCCGGGCGGCTTTGCGAACTACTTTGCTGCATTTTCCCCCGAGTGTGACAATATTTTTAATGTTTTGCCTCTTGCTGCACGAAAGCCCTGGAAATGAATTTTTGATGGTTCACAACGAGCTCTATGAGGAAATCAGAAAAAAATAGTCAAAATATGATATGAATAGTTCTTACAATACATCTTTAAAAAAATAAAATGTTTTGGAAGAAAGATGTGTTTGGGCCTTTCTCGCCACAGGTCTGTCTGGGCTTTTACTCCCTAATGGAAAAGCGAGACTGCTTCTTTCACCCCCTCCTGCCGTTGGGCTGCAGCCATCCTGTCCAAGTCCTCAATAGGCCCCACCGTTTCCAGTCACTGGTTTCTTTGTTACTGCTGCTGTGGGGTTAAGGCGTGTGACGGTGCCTGGAAGAGAATAAACAACTCCTGTAATAGGCCAAGATGACAAACTCCGGCGAGTGGGATCTATCGAAAGCAAACTTGGGTAATGATCAGTGAAGAACATAAAGCCTTTATTCGTGGCAAGCTGTTCTTTCATTTTATTGTCTGGGTGAGTCTGAGTACAACTAACACCTGAGGGATTACACAGTAGAAAGACTCCATACTTGAAAACAGAAGAAATTCTAAAGTTACAAACACATCTAAATAGGAAACAACAGAGTGTTCCATATTTTAGGGAATTTTACTTACAAGTTCTCCTATGGTTCACATAAAAGCCCTATTTCCTTCTTCTCTTTATTGGCCAAAGGACTGGCCCTGGACAGGGGTCGCAGAGACGCCACAGAGACCCTGGGAGCTTCCCATTCTGGTGGCGGCAGCTGGCCGGCGCCTGTGGCGCTATGCTTGTCGCTTTAATCTCGCCGCTCTGGCTAATGGGCACCACATTGTTCAGTATTGCTTTTCCTGGAACTGTCCTAATGGCTGTGAATAATATTTTGAAAGGCCCAACACCTGATCTTCCATTAGCAGACCTGGCTGCTTTGCTTTTTAAATGTCCAAAAGAGCCAATTATCCCGAAAATCTCTGATTAAGTGTACCAGATTGAATTATAGATGTGGATATTTTGGGAAACTCCCATTGCATTCCAAATCCGTCCAGTCGAGGTGGAGTGTTCAAGGCGAAAACATTCCCTTTTCGCTTTTTGTACTTTGCAAAATGACACCTTGTTGCTCTCTGATTGTGCAGTGCCACTGGAACGTAGACAAGACCTAATATCAAAATTATTTCTCCTTCTTAGTCATTTTGGGGAGGCGGAGTTGCCACATCTTTGATAGAGACCTAAGCACTGTGGTTACCGGCAGAGTTGACCACCGTCATAGGGAGTCTGGAAACCGCAGGTTTAGGTACAAAATAAACAGGAAGTGTACAGTAATAGTTTTAGTTGTGAAGAGGCTGAGGAAAATAAACACCACTGAAAAATTTTCGTGAGGGATTTTTCTAGCTTTCAAACTATGTTCAGGAACATCTGCCAAGCAGCCAATGGGAAGGACAAAGGAAGCCTGTTCGGCCTCACGATTGGCCGGCTTCTGAATTCGTCTGAATTAGGAAGTCATCTGGGATGTAAAGAATTTTAAAATATTTCCATAGATCTTTGTGCCTCTACTTCTCTTTGTAACTATAGTAGAGACTGACTGGTGGAATATTGGAGGGGCAAGGTGGTAGCCGGTCTGCATTTTTTGCATTTTTGTCCATCTGCCAGAAAAGCAGATTTTAATTTACATTTATTTTCTGTGAGCAAAGCTGAACATCTTTTTCTGTGTTTAAGGACCGTTAGCATTTCTTCTTCTAAGAATTTTTTTGTTACCTCTTGTCTATTTTTTTCTATCAGGCCGTTGGTCTTTTTCTCTCCTTTTAGAAGCTCTATTATATTAGCAATATTAGGTTTTTGTCTGTGTTAGTGATGTTGTAAATTTATTTTCCCAGTTTGTCATTTGTTTTGTACTTTGCTGCTGCAAATGTGTTTTAATTTTATGTATTTAAATTTATCAATATCTTCCCTTCTTTATTTCCAATATCGATTAGGAAAGCTTTGTGCATTTTCAGGTAATGAAAAAATTGACTCCTTTTCTTCTCATACTTGTGTGCTTTTAAATCTTTAACCTATTTGGAATTTTCCTGGTATCTATTGTAAGGAGTAGATCCTATTTTATTATTTTCTGTATTGCCATTCGATTATTCCAATAAGCTTTATTAAGAAATTCATCCTTTCCCCACTGATTTGAGATTCTGTCTTTTCCGTATACTAAATTTCCACATGCTACTATGACTATTTCTGGATGTTCTATTTTGATCCATTAGTCTCCCTGTGGTTTCATGAAACAATATCATGCTGCTTTTACTTATACAGACTTTATCATTTATACCATAACAATAATTTAAAATGTCATTTCAGATATGCTAGAAACAGTTTCTCCACTCCACCTGAATCACTGTGCTCCTTTTCCAGGGGTTTTGTAGTTATTCTTGCTTGTTTTTCTTCCAAATGAGTTTTATACCCACCTTGTCTAGCTTTAGGAAAAATGTCTTGATATTTTACTGAGATGGTAATAAGCCTGTAAATCAGTCAAAGGAGGATTGACATCTTTATAGCACTGAGTTTTCTGCCTATCTTTCCATTTTTCAGTAAACTCTGTAGTTTTTACGAGTGTTTTATGCTGTTCCTCATATAAATTTTACATATTTCTTAATATTAAGTTTATGCTCCATTTTTCTCTAAATGTAAATAGAGTCTTCTTTTTCAATATATATTTTAATTGTTTCTGTTCCATATGTGAGGGCTATTTTTAAAAATAACTTAGAACTATTATGCTAAATTATCTTATTGTGAGCAGTGGTTTTCCACTGATTTATTTTTAGGAGGATGTTACAGATGAATAATTCTATCACATGCATATAATTTATCACTTGCATATGCTTCTAACTTTTTAATGCATATGCCACAACTTGCCTTCTTTTATTTCATTACTTTGGCCCAAATCACCAACACAATGTTTAGTAGTAGCTCGATTGCTATTTAGAAAGCTATTCAGAAAGAATAAAGTCTGTTGTGTGGGTGACTCTTTCTTTTGTGTTTCACTCTTGCTCTTTTTCTAGTAGAGATGCCAGCGACTAGTAGAGCCCCCCACCTCGAGCGTGAGAGACACACAGGGAGGCCAAAAGGCTGTGTAATTTACAACTAGAAATTAGACCTTGGACTATCTATGTTTCACATGAGTTCTCATTTAACTGCTAACATTTAAGCGTTGCATTTATTTGAGAACGGCTGAAATAATAGCTCCCTCAATTATCAAGAGCCTGCCTGCTCATAGAGATTTCTTTGTTATTTTTTTTCCACACTGTCATTTATTAAATTATACAGGATCAATTTTTAGTTGTATTTCTCCCTCTGACAACAGATGTGCTCAGGGAATAGGAGTTTACATGAGATCAATGTTATACTCCAGAGAAATAAACCCAAGGCCAAGTTAGTGAAGTAATTCAATATCAAAAATAGCAGTTATGGTTGCTATAAGCTTCATTCATTATTTAAGCACAAAAGAAAAGGATTGTTTTGATAGTGGTTTTTTAATTTGCTTTTTTATATCTTAAGTATCTTTTATTTAGTGGTCCCCTCCTGACACACCTCTTTACATTGATCTTTTAAAATTGAGGTAATATTGTTATTTCCTTCATGGAAATGCAAGTCGATGTGGCCACAGTGGAAAGCAATATGGCGACTCTTCAGAAAACTAGGAATAAAACTATCATATGACCCAGCTGTTCCACTTCTTGGTATTTATTTAAAGAATAAGAAACACTAATTTGAAAACATATCTGTACCCCTATGTTCATTGCAGCATTATTTACAATAGTCAAGATATAGAAAAACCTAAGTGTTCATCAGTGGATGAATGGATAAAGAAGATACACGCTCGTGCGTGCACACACACGCACACATGCGCGCGCGCACACACAGTGGAATACTACTCAGCCATAAAAAATAATAAAATCTTGCTATTTGCAACAACATTGATGGAACTTGAGATATTATGCTAAGTGAAATAAGTCAAATGGAGAAAGACAAATCCCACATGATTTTAATCATATGTGTAATCTAAAATAAACAAAGAAAATGAAAAACAAAACAAAATGAAACAAACTCATAGATACAAAAAACAGATTGGTTGTTACCAGAGGGGAAAGGGTTTAGAGAGTGGGCAAAATGGGTTAAAGAGGTCAATTGTGTGGTGATGAATGGTAACCAGACTTTTGGAGGAGGTCATTCTAGTGTATACAGATGTCAAATTATAATGTACACCTGACTCTTACATAATGTTACATACCAGTTTTACAGAGATATTTAACTTGAATAATTTCTTTTGCCAGCATAAGACAAAGGATAGTAAAAGACTTAACTCGGATAAGAGGCATTTTTCTCATACTTTTTCTTAAGTCATTTCTCTAAAGTTTTCCTAGTATTTATTTAGGGCCTATAAAGTGCCACGTCCAACGCTAAGTGTTTTATCCCTTTGGATATAATATAACACACCAGACTGATTTTGTAAATTGCTCAACGTTAGAAAACTCATAAGAGGTGAAGGTAGGATTGAAGTTTAGGACTGTTGGACTTCAGACTGCCTCCTGGGTGGTCTAAGCACCCCAAACTGTGGCACCCGGTTTGGCTATAAACATGCACTGACAATGGATATCTCTGAGAAAGGTCTTCTAGGATGTGTAGATTTCATGGCTGCTCCTAAAATAAATGCCAATTATCTTCAAGTGATAATTGGCATTAGCATTATTAAATGTTCAATCAAATTTAAGAAGCCATGTGGCCATGTGTCTTTGTCACATTTGCCGACTGTAGAAAATGATTCAGTCCATTATCCTGACAAATTTCATTTCAGTCCCTCGAGGAAGACGTTCAAATCAGAAAATCGTCCTCCTTTTGTTCTGTGCCACATTCCCCTTCGGCTTTACTGAAATCTGTTTCTTAAAACTTCCAACAGAACAGCAACAGTTGGAATGTTTTAATGCCTCTCTCTCTGTTTTCACCCGAATTATTTAGAGTAAAGCTTTAGAAAATATATTTAAGAAATGACTCAAGATGAGCCGCTTCCATTTTTAGAGAATGAACTTCACTTACCTGTCATACTCTCTTCCACAATAGAAGTAAGGTTATTTTTTAAATACTCTTATTAAAATGTTATATGATTTAAAAAAGTATTATGCATAAAGACAATAAGAAAGTTTAAATGAAATCTTTTTTTTTCATTAGCATGCATTCACTGATGTGTCAAATCTTAATATAACCTAATTTGTCTTCTTTCAACTTTACTTTTGGTTTCCTGATTCTTATTTTTCAAAAGTTGACAGATATCATGTTATTGTCACTAATTTCTCCCACTCAGCTCTCAGAGGTTCATTGTTCTGAGGAAGAACTTGCCATCCCCCCTCTCTTCTCTACTGGTTCAGTTTAAGAAAGTGAGACTGATTGTGGCTCTTTCACATGTGCCTCAGCATAGGCTGGTATCTGATTCCGGAGTATCCTGAGTCCTGTTCTAGAAAGCTCTGACTTACTCACTCTTCAGCCCTTGTAGTCTCTTTGTGATTAAAACAAAGGGGTCAAAAGGGTGAGTTTGCTGTGACTCAAAAGAAGGAAGCCCAGGAGTTGACACTTAGCTTCTAGGGACACCTGTTCTAACACGTGCAGGTAAGCGAGCTCTTTCGAAACTAACAGACAGGATCCAGCTTTATCAATGCAGCAGACAAGCGAACTCACTTTGACATTGGGACATTACACACACTCATCTAAATCTTCTGTAACCTTCACTTTGAGGCTTGAGATATAACTTTTTCCATAGACTACTTAGTCAGTGATGTTTAAATGGCTAGTTTAGTG
This sequence comes from Pteropus vampyrus, assembly GCF_000151845.1. Lineage (NCBI taxonomy): Eukaryota > Metazoa > Chordata > Mammalia > Chiroptera > Pteropodidae > Pteropus > Pteropus vampyrus. The sequence continues at coordinate 3,795,004 of NW_011888826.1, forward strand.
GACCCAGCTGATGGACTCTCTCATTTATTGTCTAAATTGGGTTCCGCCACTGTGGTGGGCAGGCTGCTGACTGCTCAGCCTATTCTTCTGATCATTGTGGCCTGAGAAAAATAAGGACTTTAGAGGAGTAATGTTGGCATTTTGGAAAAGTATTTGTTTCTCCAAGGTCTAAGCCTGGCACTGACACCTCGGAGCCTGGTGGCAGCCCCCTAGAAGAATCAGCTTTGTAAGCAAAGAAGTGTCCAGGTGTTGTGAGGCCCGATGCTCATACAACTTGATGAAACTTCTTTAAGTAAAACGGTACAAACATTTCTTACTTTTTCTTATTTTGTAAAATGTAGGATCATGTGAACCCATTGCTAGGATCTTGGAAAAGGTCCTGAAGCTTAAGCCTCATTGGTTCTAGTCAAATTCACCTCTGTCTGTAGGCAGCTCAATTAACTCTTTCCCCATGTAGATTTTTACAGCAACTCATCTCATGCTAGTAACTTTCCTGTCATGTGATCTCTTTTCTCTTCCATCATTTTTTTCTAGTTATGCACACTTATTTTTGACGCAGCTTTCTCCAATTTCCACCCTCTTGATTGTTAGGTGACCGTGTGAACGATGTGTTGGGGCAGCTCAGTTTAGCTTGTTCTGACATAGTCATTAATCGTGACTTTTTTTCAGTAGCAAAACTGATCCATTTTGGACAATAATGTTTGTCACTTCCTTATGTTTTTTAGTGACTATGTGTTTACATCCATTATTACATTACGTATTGCCCACATACACAATGGCATTGTGTATGGCCGTATTTGTTTTTCCTCTTAACCTAATTTTGGCTCTCCATTGTCCTTCCCAAATGTAGTCAATGTTTGAGTTAGAATGAACCTGGGCCAGAGATCAAATGCTTTATTATCAGTTGGCCCTACTGGCAACTTTAGCAAAGGATTCAGACTTATTTGTGAAATCAGCAACGCAGAACTTGAATGCTCATCCACATAACCATTATTCTGCCTCAATATAGCATTCACTTCCCTGAACCCTCCAAACTAACCTTCCTCATATTCCTTCTTATGTATTATTACTTATGGTTGTCCAAGCAGGTACTTCCATATACCGTGACAGAATATGCAGCCTGGAAAGAAAAACTGTAATGGTTTGTTTCTTTTGGAGGTGAATGTTCATGGTCTGTCTGACACATACCTTGGCAAAATGGGTTGCATAACATGGTCTCAGTGTAAACTGCTAGATGTATGATGGGTAAGCAATAAAGAGATCAAAAGGATTCATTGAAAACTACTAGTGTCCACTAAGCTTATTTGGTGTCTGAGTGATGCAGACCAAACAGGAGTTGGCTGAGAGCCTCAGGCAGCATAAGATGGTTTGGTGGTTGGAGGCAGGCTTTGGCATCAGACCCGGGTTTGAGTTTTTCTCTGCCTCATAAAATTATTAACTGAGTGGTCTTGAGTTAGTTAACATCTCTGAGTCTCAATGTCTTCATCTGTAAAACTGGCATAATGGTACCACCTACCTCCCAGGGTTGTTGTAAAACTTAAATAGGACACTATATGTAAAGCACTAAGTTTGCTGCCAGGTTGTCGTCATTTGTAGAACTCTCTTGTATTCTATTGGCATATTAAGGCATCATTTTGGAAGAATAGAATTGTGGTTATGGGAGAGCACAGAATCAGCATATTTTTGTGGGAAACTATGGAAGCCAGAAGCAGAATCTAAGTCCCTCACTGGCTTTGTGACCATGGACTAGTCACTTCTCTGTGTCTTAGTTTTCTCAGTTACCAGGATGGTAGAGACACCTGTTCCAACTCTCTTCCAGGGAGGTTATGTGAACCAAAGGGAGTAATACATATTAAATTATTTTTTAAAATAAAAAGTATTATATGCAAATGTGATGGACTTTTGCTCTTGTTCTGAAGATTAAGTATCAAGGAGCTTTGGTGAGGGTAACAGCCCGATGGGGCTTCGTCAGCAGAGGCTACTTGAACACCATGGCTCACATTTACTGTGTTCCATTCATGTCTTATATTGGTTGTTAGCTTGGCTGTATCATCATTAGAGGAACATTTATTTTAAATACAGTGTGTGAAAGACACAGTGACCTACTTTTCCCCTCCCTTCGTGCTGAGGTCAGGGAACATACCTCCAGCACTAGCACTGCCTCATCTACATATAGGATTTCGATGAGGTCAGTCGATCTGCTAGACATCTGTCCTCATTTCTACAGTGAGAAGTTGACAGTAGGTCTCCCAAAGCAATTCACTGACCACTCTGTAACCCACATCCACCCTGGTCTAAGTGATCACTCTCTCTCACCTGGAGTGCTGAAAGTCCTAATTGATTTGTCTAATTTTACTGCCTCACCAACACCTTCTTCCACATCTATTCTCACATCATAGGTCAATCTTTTCCAATGGCCGCCTTCGGTGTCTTCCTGTTGCCCCTAGGATGAAGACTAGCCCCATCCTTAGTCCTCTAAGCCTGTCCTGGTCTGATAAATCTGCCTCTTCACCTCACTGTAACTTGTCCTTCCTCTCTAGCCACACTAGCTTCTTTTGGCTATGCTACTATTATTGCCTTTTTGCCTGGTCAACTCCTACTCACCCTCCTGCCTTTAGCTCAAATGCTACTTCCTCCAAAAAGCTTCCCCTTGAACCCCTTTATTCTTGACTCCCCCAGCACTGGATCTCTCCTTCACAGCTCATGTCAGCATTGCAATTTTATATAGGGCCATTTGATTCCTCCCTATCTCCTCCTCTGAACATAGCTCCTTGAGAACAGAAATCACGTTTATCTTTGTTCACTGCACATCCTCACATACCTGGCATGTGGAGGTAACGAATGCTTTTTGAATAAATACCAAAGTGAATGAAATATATATGAAGTATAAGGTAAATAAAAAAATCCCACAAATTGTGATTTTGTGCTTTTTTTTTTTTTTTTTAAATCTACCAATTCAGGGATGTTCAGCATGATTCTTAAATGGGATGTTCCAATAAGCTTTTATTATTTCCAGGCATCTAATTTCTAGGGATTTAGTAAATTAAGTGGACATAGATATTTTGGAATTCTTTCAGGGATTTCAAATATGAACCATTTAAGTAAGAGAATCAGAATTCCAGAAGAGTTACAGGACTGATGATGAGCAAGGCTTCTCTGTGGACCTTCCTCTGGTCAAAGTTGACAAGATCCCCTGGTGGGATGACACCGACGTAGTGGCTGCATAGAGAGCTTAGCTGTTAGTGAGCCCGCGGGGTGTAGGTGCCTGCAATGTTCCAGTCATCTTTACTCCATCTCGGTCCTGCTGGGCCCCTCTCTCTCCTTCTACTCTTCTGCGCTGTGCTTCATCTCTGAAAGCTCACCCAAGCCTCTGGTGGGCACAAGCCCCACTGGGCATAGAATGTCTATTAGTTCCTCTTGTATGGCCCTCCCCTGATCTCCATTGGACTTTGGTGTTCAACTCTTTCCTTTATTCCGTCCTCTGCTCCCAGCAGATCTGCCTTTTGTTTCCCCAGAGTCACTCAGGCTGACTTCACGATGGGCTTCATTTTGATGTTTTCAGTTTAAGCAGATTTTGAAAAGGCTCCACTTTCATTGACAGTGAGCGGAAACCACTCTGATCCAAGGAAATACAACATCCGAGGCTTAGGTTACATTAAGAAATAGGGGTCTTAAAATGAAAAAAAAAAAACAACAAGGTTCTTAAAATGAAAAAAACTTGCTTTCAATAAGGGAGAACAGGTGAAATAAAAGGAGAGTCAATAACTTGAGGAAAAATTCCTCAGAAAGCAACATTTGACAATATTTGAGGCAGTAAGGCAGTTTCTCAAATCGAATGTGCTCGCAGATCATGTAAGAAGCATGTGAAATGTAGACTCAGGGTTGAGACCTAGGACTGCCGACCCAGTAGCCCTGGGTGGGGCCCAGAAACTCAATCTTAAAGAACCACTGATGATTTAGATAAAGATGCTGATGGACAAAGCTCTAAACTTTCCTGGAAGCAGCGATACCCACAGCCAAAGCATTCTGCCAGTGAGCCATTTTCAAGGATGAGCGGTCATGCTGAAGGAAAGTGATGGATGAAAACTGGGCAAAATCAGTCTTGATCAGGCACAGTGGTGGCCCTCCCTCCTCTGGTGGATGAAATGTTCATGCAACAGAAATTTAAATATGGCAGTTATGGTCATAATTTAAAGACTGTTTTGACTATACACATGGGTTATTCCTCAAAAACTCATGACATTATTAGGGACATAATAATTTTCTTTTTTGGATGAAAGAAGAATCATGTGGAAACACCCAGTGTTGTACGTATTTTAATTCTGGGGAGGAAACTTCTGGTTCTGTTGCTAATATTTCTCTGTAGGCATTTTCCATTTTTGCTTTGTTTTGGAGATGAAAAGAGCTCTTTTTTCCCAGCCAAGGGTGCTTTTTGTTCTATCTAGAGACAAGTCAGCCTCACCTCTGCTTGTCACACCACTGTCTCTATCATCCCCCTGAGTGTGAGCGGCATGTGAGAATGTGAGGTTGCCCTGATTCTGTGTACTGGGATTGATGCACATTGACCTGCGCTGACAGCCAGCTGGCTTCCGTGGTCACTAAAGTGTGGCTAGAGGGACAGTAAGTTTGTTTGGGAAGCCACGAGTGAAGAGTTACGAGATTCATGTCTAAATACAGTGTGATTCTGGTTATCAAATTAACTAGAGGCTTCTTAACTGTTTTTCTTAATTATCAACTTATACATGCTTATTGCAGAGAATTATAAAATATTAAAAATATAAAGAATAAAAGAAAAATCTCTTATAAACCAACTACTCAAAAATAACTTCAGCGACATTTTGTATTTAGTGTATATTCTTCCAAAACAAAAAAAGTACTCTATGTTATTACAAATATCTATTATAGTATTTATATGTAATATTTTATACACATATTACACATAATATTAATACATATTAATATTTATTATAAAATATTGCTAAAGTTATTTCTATATAATATATATGTTCACATTTATACACAAAAACACACATAAATTATTTTTAAAATTTGGAATAATAGTGTTTGCATTTTGCTTTTTTCATCTAACATTACGTTGTGACATTTTCCCATAGAATTAAATATTCTTCAAATACATGATTTTTAACAGCTATGTGATCAATAAAGTAAATTATTACTTCATTTTTTGTCATTGATATAGTTTCTAACAATCTCGAACTTATGTTTCTGTCTGTACCTTTGATCATTTTAACTGTGGCTCCTTTAATAAGTTAAAACACAGGGAAGACTGTGTCCTAATGTAGTGTCTCACTGGAATCGAGTCAAGAAAAGTTTCCAAAATGAACGCGTTGAATCACTTTTCAAAACTCCAGCTCTCAGAGGAAGAAAAACAGTCTGAGAAAGCCCCTTCCTGCTCCTGTCCCCCACCCTCCACCCACCAGGAAAACTGCTTTCTTCTCTCTGTCCATCGTGTACCCGCAGATTCAGTGGGGGCCCTCGTTAACGCGGGCACTGCATTAGGGACAGCACTATAGCTGCCTTAGCAGCTGTTTCAACAGGGCTTTTCTGTGTGGCGTTTGTGGATCTCAGAGGCTATAACTTGGCTCACAGAGTATTTGATTCCACATAGTCAAACTTCGCTGTGCTGGAGCTCAGGAAGAGAAACACAGCATAGTGTTAAGAAAACAATGCGCAGATCCCCAGTAGACAGGCCATCATGCTTTGAAAAAATTAGAGATTGATAATAATTAATCAGTAAAATGTCAGAGTCAGTGAAGAGATGAAATCATTGATTAATATTTAATTTGTTTTTAGATATGATAGAGTTATACAATTTTCAGAAACATCAGCCTTAGTTAAACAATGACATGAATGCAAAATATAATTTTCGCCACCAGAGTCTTAGTAACTAACCCAATAAAATATGCTTTGGCACACTGAGAAAATGTAAGTTTAGTTCAATGTTAATCATGGAAAATGAGAATTTGGAGTAATGGCTTGGAGTTTCTAAGAAAAAAGCGATTCAATAGTGATAGAATTCAATGTGTACTCCTTCATCCAATGCAGATGAGCTACTTGGTCAATCACTGTCTCTTGGCAGCTTATCATGGGAGGTATGTGCAACACGTGCCTCCGAAGGCTTGTTTTGAGACCTTCGTGGTATCCCTGGAGTGGAGGACACCTTTGCTCTAGTTAGGCCTGAATCACAGGCCTGGGATACCTACCACACTCACACCAGCTCTGGACTTTTCTTTTGCTTTCCTCCCCTGTGGTGGCTCTGCCTTCTCCACCACCTGTATCTCCCACCTTTTTAGTCCCTGGCATGTCACCCCTCAGTGTTCTCCCACACATGGCTCTGGCATGGCAGTCTCTGCCCATGCACTTGGCCCTGGCATGGCAGTCTCTGCCTCTCTGCTTCCTGCTCTTGTTTTGTGGATGTCATCACCAGGGGGTCTGTCTGCTTGGCACTGATCCCTGGAGTCACTCGCTTTCCGTGTAGCTTGAGTGATATGTGCAGCCTCTACAAGCCTCCGTTTCTTCATCTATGAAACGAGGCTAATAAGACCAAAGCTGTTAGGTTCTGAGGAGTATGTGAGGTGATAGCTATCGGGCACACTGTAAGGACTGTTTACTGTTATTGATATTATTATAATTTGAAAATCAGTTGGGAGCTCTTCTAGTCACTGCATTGGCTTTAAGTTCCCTATATTATCCCTGTAGGACTTAGCACAGGGTAGGACATCTGTTGATGCTCAATACTTACTTGTAATTTCACTCTTTTTCCTAGAGTTTGTTGGTTTGCTATTAGCACGACCTCTCTGGGAGACCCCGGCTTTCCTGGTCCGTGACCCGTGTGTGGTCTGGCCATATAACTTCATGCTCATTTTGTACATGGTCAGTGGGGTGTTCATAAATGCTCACAAACAGCTCTAAAAGAAAAAGCCCCAGTTTGAATCATTTGTAGACTTTTGTGGTGTAAATAGTTTCACAATGGTCAATTTCAAGCTACCACCATGAAGCGAACTTGCTCTCAAAAGCCCTGAACGTTTTGCAATTGACTCCGAAGCTCCTTGACACATTGCAATTCAATGCCTCTAAAACCAGGAACCAAAGGTCTTAGGTGGTGAGTAACTCTAATGTCAGAATTCATGGGGGCCAGGCTGGTGTGCCGGGGGCCATTTCACTTTTTTGAGACCTTGAGTATAATTCAAATCCAAATTCACATTTAAAATCCATGCTCCAAAGCACATGGAAGCACTCTGGGTCACGTTGTTGGGTCTCCACCATGATCCTGGGTATCGCAATGAGAAATGTCAAAATTCACCTGCTTCACAGGCTAACCATTTCATCAAAAGTCAAGCACGTTTTGTATGGTATGTAAAAAGGACCTCATCATCAATGGAAACAGATTCCTTGGAGTTATGGTCTGTTTCTACAGAAGAATCGGCTGCAATGTGAACGATGCCTCCTGCAGTTGTGCAAAGCTGCTGCCCTTTCTATTTTCACTTACACACACTCCCTACTGTACTCAGGGGAGAAGTTGAGGACCGAGTAGCTAGAAAATCAGAAATGCCAGAAGTGTCTAATAGAGCAATTTCTCGCACTCAGTTCTCTTGGAAAGGGATCAGCCCATTTAACTCTATGGTAGATAAATGGCCTGTACCCAATTTGGCAAAAATTTATCGAGTGGTTACCACATATAAGGATGCTGCTAAGTGCAATTATGACATTATGATGCCCTAATGTGCCCAGCAAAAATTTGCCCTGCCTTAGAAATCTCTTTGATAAAGTAGCACTCTGCTCCCCTTCTGTTGGCAAAGTCATTCATCTTTGTGTCTCTGTTACGTACACTGCTCGGTGCAGCAGGGGTAAAGAAGAGGCACCAAATGTAGGCCACTGTCGAAGCTCTTGCTGTCTTCTGGGGAGAACACATGTGTACATATGACATTCTTGGGTAATAAAACAGTAAGCGCACCCCTCAACAATGACATAATGACTTTGTTTAAAACCCAAACACATGAGATGTCATCTATTTAGGTGAATGATGTTCCCTCTAAACTAATTGCTTTTGGAAACTGTATAATTGTTTCAGTACTGCTGCTATTGTGTTTGCGTTTCCTCTTTAGAAATTAGGGATCTATGACACATTCTTTTGAATATCCGCAGTTAACACAATTTTTTTGAGGGTAGATTTAGGGCTAATTCTTTGGCAAACTTACCGGCTTATAAACAGACTTTGGAGATGTGGCAGATTTTACAGGTTGACTTATTCCACATCCATCTCGCCCAGGCCCTCTTGCCTTCCTTTATTACAGAGGCTGGGAAGCCGAACTATTCCATCTCGCGGCTTGTGTGTGCAGCTCGGGTGGCCGAGCAACACTGTCCTTGCCAATAATGCGTAGGTGGAAGTTCTTGAGAAGGGTTCTCTTCTCTACTGAAAAGGCAAAGCTTCGGGTGCAGAAAGATTTTGACCCTTTTGCCTTCTTCCATGCCTGTGTATCCATCTCCCTGGGGTGTCAGGGGGAGTATCAACAAGATGCAAACACGAGAACACCTTGAGGATAAAAGCTACATCCTAAGGATGGTTGGGCAGAAAAATAGGAGGAGGTAAGATCCCAACAACATCACAGAATGGCCATCCCAGCCCTGAACTTTGCATCTCTGGCTGTCTTGTTATATGCAAAATATACCTTTAACTTATTAAGCGTCTGCTCATTTGATGATCAGTGAATTACAGAGAAAGAGATTCCTATCGGAATACTGGAAATGATTCTATAAATTTTATTCTAAACACATCTTGAACCATAGCAGAATTGCTGAAAAAGAGGTTAGGATGGTTAGGGTTTTGATAAATGGAGACAAAGAATAAAGCTGACCTTTACTGAGAGTTTCCTTTGTTCCAGACACACTTCAAATGTTATTTTCTTTAACGAGGTCAGTGAAATCAGAGTTGATATCATTCCCACAGTAACTAAACAGGACAGTTGGAATTCAAACGGAGGTCTCAATGACTTCTAAGATTGGGGTGTGTTTGTTAGGGTGGGGGAGGAGAAACCACAGGGCATTTGAGGTGAGGGCAATATTAACAAGAATAAGCATAAGTAGGAAAAACAATAAGAAGCTTGGCCTACCTGAAGTTTAGAATTCATTCTGGGAAGTACAGGAAGATAAATGTGGATAGTAAAAAGCACAAGCGGATTGCGGAGAGCCACGAATCTTAATCCAGGGACTCCAGCCACTGGTCAGTAGGAGACAAGTGCATGTTCCTTAGTAGGGAAATGATGTGGTGTGCTCTTGGAAGAGTTATCTGGCACCAGTTTTCACTATAGATAAAAAAGAAACAGACTTAATCGAAACCAGATTAGATTATTTTTTAGGGGACTACTTTTGCCAACATGCTATTTCTTAGATTGTGAACCTCAAATACCGGGGCAATTACTTTGCCTGTTTGATACACCTAGAAACTTTAGGCAGGTAAGAACCTCAGGACAGGTGTTTATGGAACCAATGGAAGAGAAATCTGTGTCTTGCCCCAACACACTTTTAACAGCTTTTCATTCTTAGTGACTATTTCTCAAGATTTGATAAAAGATTGAAAAGCATATTATATCTAGGACAGGAGTGGAGCATTAGAAAAATCTTTGATAATCTGAAATCATACATGAAAAAATAGCAGAAATTCAGCTGTCTGGGAGGCTGGTTTGATAATGCTGACTGCATCATGGCTAACATTTAGACACAGCCTCTTTCTGGTATAGTGATAACCTTCTTAACGAAGCAGTTAAAAATTAGCTGCTCAATATGGCTTTAATGAAGTAAATAGCTTGATTGAATCTTTTTGTTTAAGAGACTTGTTTAACTTAGGAATGCACCCACATGCCTTTCTGAGGTTTTATCAGCATCACCACAATATTTATGATAATTTAACTGTAGAAGGAGGCTACTGAGACCGGAAGACCAAACTTGGAATTAAAATTAATACTATGTGAGTATAATAAAATTTGTATCTGGAGATATCAATGTCTATCTGCTCAATCATTCTACATGTCCTGACCATATAAACCAATATCCATTTCCTTTTCCTGCAAATATGTTGTCTGTTAAGTCTAGACTGTGAACCCTGATATTATATATAAGACATCATCAATAGATGCCATATATAATAATGCATAAATATAGTGTATTAATTATTAAGACAATCTAGGCAGAAATTTGTATCAGTTTATTTCCCTTTAAGCTAAATTAATAAAATATTTTACTTAAGTTTTTAATACTTTACTTAAGACTGAGAACTATCAGGGGTGTCTGTAAGTTGCTAGAATCTAAACTACATTAAAGCTTTATTTAGTTGTAGACGTTTTGACCATTTATTATCTAGAACCACCCAATCTGCTCTGAAGTCTGCTGAAGATGGAAGAGAATTGCATTTTAGGGCCTGATGCTCAGCCCGAGCATCCGTAACCTTTGGGTGAGGCAACACTTCTTTCGAAAGTAGCATAGGCCTCTCTTTACTTAACTTGAAGAGACATTAAGTGTCCGGGAGGCAAGACATGGGGCAGTTGTACTGTGATGATTCTGCTTCAGTGGTGACAATGCTGAAGCTGTTCGTTGTTTTTCAGTGGGTGTTTTAAATTCCTTCAAATATTATTGCCGCTCTCCCAGACGGGCACCCTGTGTTAGCAACCCTGGCTGCTACAACAGAATACTAGAGATTGGGAGACTCAAAGAATATTTCTCACAGTCGGAGGCTGGGAAGTCCTAGGTCAAGGTGCCAGAAGATTCGGGGGACACATTCAGTCACCACACCACCATTTCTGTTCCTCAGCCTGCAGCCCTTCCGTTTTTCTTAAGGATCCCTGTTCACTTAATAAAGCAATGGGAAATCTCCTGAAATGGCTCATATTTTTGTAATCTTACTTTTTTGTTTACTTATCCATGGAAAAGGACTATTTTAAAGGAGTTGTACCCCCAACCAGCAAAATGTAAATAATTTTAAAGCCAACTTTTCTGAGCCATGCTGTATGGGGATTACTCATGATTCAGGTAACCACGTTTTGTTTATATAATTTTTTACTAAGGTGTTTGAAAATCTTGCCCACGTGAATGGATCAGTAGGTAGATGCTGAATACAATTACCAACAAATAATCCAATTGTTTAGAATATAAAATGAGTAACTACAACCATATTTTGGCAGTAGCTAGTGACATTCTGGTGACTTAAAAAGGTACCTTGAGGTTAAAAAACAAACAAACAAACAAAAAACAGAAACAACCACAATTCCTGAAAATAATGTATTAATAGTGGAAATATCAAGTTACTTAAAAAAATTTCCAAAGGACGTAATCATCCCAAAAGCAATAGAATTGAAACAGGTACATTGTTAATGGTTAAAAATACTTTGTATTTTTTTAATGATAATTTTAGCTTTTAACTTTAGCTCGAAAGTTCTGCAAATACCTGAAGGAATTCAGCATTGCTCACCACCTCTCCTACACACCCTTGTCAAACTACAGGGACTGCTATTGTTATCAGTTTTAGTACTTGTGTTATTTTTCATGCGAAGACAGAGTTTGGAGGTACTGTTCTTTTACTACCTTGTTTGGATAATTCTTCCTCTTTCTGGAGGGGAAGGATAATAATATTCATATTGAATTTATGGTCCAATTTTATCTCGTTTTCTTTAGAAAATTTTCCCCCAAAGTGTAAAACACTTGAAATAGAATGAAACCTCACCGAGAAAAGGGTCTATTAGTGGGTGCGAGTGATATGACCCATCCTGAAAGAACAAGATCCATTCTCAAAGGTCTGACTTCTGTGAGGCTCAGATGAGGTGCCTTGCTTTATCAGGGACTGATGGCTAAACGTGCTTTAGGAGAGAACGATAATTCACTTGCAGATTGTTAGAAGTAATATTTACTCTATATAAATCTGGTATGGGTTCTGAAATTCATGGCACTTTGAAACATGTAAAGCTGGGAATGTTGTGGCTGGGAGGGATTAATGCAGCTGCTACCAGATGAGATAAGCAGAGGGCTCCAAGTGGAAGCCCGTTCTCTGGGGAGCTCTCTTTGGTTCCCAATGGAATGGCGAGAGTACACCGCAGTCAAGGATTAGGGTTTCACTTCTTGGGTATACCTTCCTCTTTTGGTCATGAACATTGACCCTTTTATGAAAGGACTTTACAGGAGAAACACGGGATGAAGCCCTAACTCCCAATATTAGGGGACGTTGGGAGGTAATCAGGTTTAGATGAAGTCATGAGGATTTTGAGAATGATGGGATTAGTATCCTTATAAAAAGAAAAAGGTAGATCAGGCTAGAGAAACACTTTCTGTTGAGTGTTCTGAGTCGGTTTTGCTTTCAGAAAGTGGACTTGGCTTGGGCATATGGACATGTAGGATCTGAAACCGAGCACAGAAGTCCTACCTTCTTGGACAAAAGCACAAAGATGTTCTTCTCTGGGGTGGCTACAACCTTTAATAGGGCCCAAAACTTTATTGGGTGCTTTATAGGTGCCAGGCCTTGCAGGTACTTGACAACGAGGGTCCTGGACAAGCTCACGATTAATTGAGGGAGATGACAATATGCAAAGAAACAATGGGATAGCAAAATAATTACAGATGGTTATTAGAATAATAAAGATGATAAACAGGATTCTGGGAGAGAGAAGAATCTCGTTTCAGGCTCATTTTCGGTAAAGTGATTTGAGAAGGCCTCTCTGAGGAGATAGATCTCATTGCAAAGCATGGGAAAGACCCAGCAAAGAGCAGAACCGGAGGACAAAC
>NW_011888826.1:3807839-3815061 GCF_000151845.1 Pteropus vampyrus
GGAGACTCAAAGAATATTTCTCACAGTCGGAGGCTGGGAAGTCCTAGGTCAAGGTGCCAGAAGATTCGGGGGACACATTCAGTCACCACACCACCATTTCTGTTCCTCAGCCTGAAGCCCTTCCGTTTTTCTTAAGGATCCCTGTTCACTTAATAAAGCAATGGGAAATCTCCTGAAATGGCTCATATTTTTGTAATCTTACTTTTTTGTTTACTTATCCATGGAAAAGGACTATTTTAAAGGAGTTGTACCCCCAACCAGCAAAATGTAAATAATTTTAAAGCCAACTTTTCTGAGCCATGCTGTATGGGGATTACTCATGATTCAGGTAACCACGTTTTGTTTATATAATTTTTTACTAAGGTGTTTGAAAATCTTGCCCACGTGAATGGATCAGTAGGTAGATGCTGAATACAATTACCAACAAATAATCCAATTGTTTAGAATATAAAATGAGTAACTACAACCATATTTTGGCAGTAGCTAGTGACATTCTGGTGACTTAAAAAGGTACCTTGAGGTTAAAAAACAAACAAACAAACAAAAAACAGAAACAACCACAATTCCTGAAAATAATGTATTAATAGTGGAAATATCAAGTTACTTAAAAAAATTTCCAAAGGACGTAATCATCCCAAAAGCAATAGAATTGAAACAGGTACATTGTTAATGGTTAAAAATACTTTGTATTTTTTTAATGATAATTTTAGCTTTTAACTTTAGCTCGAAAGTTCTGCAAATACCTGAAGGAATTCAGCATTGCTCACCACCTCTCCTACACACCCTTGTCAAACTACAGGGACTGCTATTGTTATCAGTTTTAGTACTTGTGTTATTTTTCATGCGAAGACAGAGTTTGGAGGTACTGTTCTTTTACTACCTTGTTTGGATAATTCTTCCTCTTTCTGGAGGGGAAGGATAATAATATTCATATTGAATTTATGGTCCAATTTTATCTCGTTTTCTTTAGAAAATTTTCCCCCAAAGTGTAAAACACTTGAAATAGAATGAAACCTCACCGAGAAAAGGGTCTATTAGTGGGTGCGAGTGATATGACCCATCCTGAAAGAACAAGATCCATTCTCAAAGGTCTGACTTCTGTGAGGCTCAGATGAGGTGCCTTGCTTTATCAGGGACTGATGGCTAAACGTGCTTTAGGAGAGAACGATAATTCACTTGCAGATTGTTAGAAGTAATATTTACTCTATATAAATCTGGTATGGGTTCTGAAATTCATGGCACTTTGAAACATGTAAAGCTGGGAATGTTGTGGCTGGGAGGGATTAATGCAGCTGCTACCAGATGAGATAAGCAGAGGGCTCCAAGTGGAAGCCCGTTCTCTGGGGAGCTCTCTTTGGTTCCCAATGGAATGGCGAGAGTACACCGCAGTCAAGGATTAGGGTTTCACTTCTTGGGTATACCTTCCTCTTTTGGTCATGAACATTGACCCTTTTATGAAAGGACTTTACAGGAGAAACACGGGATGAAGCCCTAACTCCCAATATTAGGGGACGTTGGGAGGTAATCAGGTTTAGATGAAGTCATGAGGATTTTGAGAATGATGGGATTAGTATCCTTATAAAAAGAAAAAGGTAGATCAGGCTAGAGAAACACTTTCTGTTGAGTGTTCTGAGTCGGTTTTGCTTTCAGAAAGTGGACTTGGCTTGGGCATATGGACATGTAGGATCTGAAACCGAGCACAGAAGTCCTACCTTCTTGGACAAAAGCACAAAGATGTTCTTCTCTGGGGTGGCTACAACCTTTAATAGGGCCCAAAACTTTATTGGGTGCTTTATAGGTGCCAGGCCTTGCAGGTACTTGACAACGAGGGTCCTGGACAAGCTCACGATTAATTGAGGGAGATGACAATATGCAAAGAAACAATGGGATAGCAAAATAATTACAGATGGTTATTAGAATAATAAAGATGATAAACAGGATTCTGGGAGAGAGAAGAATCTCGTTTCAGGCTCATTTTCGGTAAAGTGATTTGAGAAGGCCTCTCTGAGGAGATAGATCTCATTGCAAAGCATGGGAAAGACCCAGCAAAGAGCAGAACCGGAGGACAAACATTCAAGGCAGAGGGAACAGATGCCACAAAGACGTGGAGGTCCTTTTCACTCTGAGAATGAACTGATTTGGGTCACTGCTGGAGAGCGTACATATCTTTTAGCTAATTATCTTGCTTTAAGAAGATGGCTCTTATGAAAAATAATTGTCTCATTTGCTTTAGATTTTGATATTAAGTGTGGATAAGTGGAAGGGCTGATGTTCGAATATACTCCGGACAGGATAAAAAGCGTGCTACATTTTCTGTTTTGTTGTCGTTTGCTGTTTTCTTCTCACTGAGCTGTTTTTCAACCAGAAACATGACTTTAATGTTAAAATCTTATTAATAATAGAACCATACATGTGTATATTTTTTCTCTTTTCTTTTTTTTTTTTGTTCTACCCAAGATCATGAGCATAGGCTTATTCTAAAAGTAGGCGTGAAATACAAATGCATATGTCATTGAAAATCACACACTTTTGAAGGGGTATAATCCTTCCCTTGAAAAAAATCCTATCAAATAAATCCATTTTATAACAGAGAAGCCATTTTCCTCTACTTTGTCGTTTTTCAATAAGTTCTGAATAATTTTCAAAATAAGGGAGTATTTTATTCTTTCTCATAAAGACAGCAAATGCACTGCTTTGAGTTTTAAAGTTTGACTATTATTACTCAGACAGACTTCATTCTTTTCTGAAATAACATAGTTCTTTTTCTTTTTCTTAAACAGTTATAATTGAAATGTGGATTTACTTAGACAATAACACAGTTAAAAATATTAAAATTTTAGAAAATATTACTTAATCTATTAAAGGGAAATTTGTATTTAAATTAGGACAATGAGTCTGTGTAAACTTATTACAGACTCTTAGTATGATTTATAATAAACGAATATTTATAATTTTGGAAATATGGTGGAATGTACTGTTCAAAACACCGCCATTGTTGGCTGCCACACTCAATAGCAAAGGGATGGAGTGCACAGTGCACTCTTGTGAGAGATGGGTAGTGTGCCAGGTAACCCACCATCAGAATGCTCCTCTGTCAGAAGCGGCTTATCTTTCTTAGGCCCGAAGGATCTATTCTCTCAGTGCACAAGCAAGAGGGAATGTGCGAAAGGCAATGTTCTTCAGAACGAGTTTAAGTTGTTTAAGTTCGGGATGACAGGTATTGGAGCATCTAAATAAAAGTGTTTGGGTAGGAAGTGGATGAGCAAAGAGCTGACGCATTTCCCCCTTACTTGGCTCAAGGGGAGGAGCGATTTTCCTTTGCACCTCAGTCCTTGGGAAATGCGGTGCTTTCTTTGTGATTCTGCTTCAAACCTGGGCTTGTAGAAGATGGGAGCAGCAGGCAGGAAGGCTAGGGGCAGGAAGGAAGACCCCATGGCACTCGGGATGGTGGGCTGTCAGCACCAGCATCCTGCAGCAACATATCATGCATGCAGACATGGGCTTATTGGAAATTTCTTTGCAACCGCCTCCAGCAACTGAAGTCTGATTCACTTGGTCACTGGCTATCATAATCCACAACTATTCTGAAACACCCTCCGCTCAGGCTATCCACACCCTAAAGCCCTTCAGAGTTCACCGAGCTGTGCACACCAGATCGTTCTCTCCTCCTCTGTCCACTCCTGGAAGCCGCCTTGCTTTGCCCGACCCTTTATGTGGATCACTCTGGGTCACATCCTCAGTCCTCTTTTTACGTTCTGTTAGGACAGCTACCAAATCTGTATCACTGCCATTTTTTCTCAGGTCCCAATGTGACCTTTGGGGGGTGATTTGAACTTTGGTGTCACCCCAGCGGCATAGGGTGGATAAAGACACAGAAGTATAATTAGAATTTTTCCTCAGTTCTTCCGCACTGATGCAGTGAAGAATCACAGGTCAGTGAGATTTAGAAAAGATTTATTAAAAGTATATTTTAGAAAGACAGAACACACTCTAAGGGAGGAACGGGTTTCCAGCGAAGAGGGCTGTAACACTCCAGAAGTGGGAAGGTCTACCTTATATTTGGGCAGTGATGGGTGGTTACAAAGGCGTTCCTAGGCGATTGGCACAGGAGGCCATTTTGATTGACACTTGGCTGCTATATAACTTGGCCTAGTGCGCATGCGCTCACCCGGAGTTCAGTCCGTTATAATTAGACTCATGAACTTCTGGGTATAAACATGATATTTAGTGGTGGTATAAAGAGGCTTAGGTGGTGGGCAGGTTAGCAGGTTAGGGCAGTACCTTCTGCACAAGCCTCTGTGGCCGGATTAAACCAGCTAAAATTATGACCCTCCTCTCCCTTGTCCCTGGGAATGTAGGAGGAATTCTCTACCAATTTGGTGTCTTCGGGAGGTCTCTACTCTGAGCCTCTATTCCTTTGTCCCCCTGTCACTCACGTCTGACTAGCCACCTAACATCAGGCCAAGGTTTTCAGTTGCCTGTGAATTGGTTCCTCTAGGAGCTTTCCAGGCATCAAAATTTAGAGTTTTTTTTCCTTCTCTAGTTTAAAACGTATCTGCCTCCTATGGCCTCCCCTAAACACACAGAGCCACCAGAGTTTCCTCCCTAAAAGACAGACGGGGTTTCTTCACCCCGTTGTTGAAAGTCTTCAACAGAGCCTGCATCCCACCCTAATTATTAAGGTGAAGTTTTGGATGAAGTTCAAACTCAGTATGTCATTTGACCCCAATTACCTCTCATGAGAGTTTGATTCAATAAATATTTATTGTGTACCTAATGTGTGCCAGGCATGGAAGAAAATAAAGATGGATAAGGCACTCTCGGGAAACTTGCAGTCTGGAAGGGCAAATAGATTACAGTAATTCAAAAAGAACAGTTCCCGTGACGAAGACACCAAACTTGTGTTTCCAAAGCAAGGAAGCTCTACTGCTTTATTCGTTTTCCTCCTGGGATTTCCTTTCATCTGTTTCTGTGAGGCAAATTTCCGTTCAGCCTTTAGGAGCCTAGTAGACTATGGGCTCCTGGGGGAAGTTTTTCCTTCCTTCTCCAGCTTTTGCTTCCTTGTTTCAAGGCTCTGAGCGCATGGTTCCTTATTTCATTATTCTAGTAGAGAAAAGAGGAGCTGGAAAAGGCTAGTAGTATTTGGGTCTGGGGATGGTGGCCAGAGGGCTGCCTGAGGAAAGGTGCTGGAAGGAGGGAGGGCAGCCCCTCCCCCAGGAGAAACGGAGGCTTGTCCAGGTGCACTGCCTCATCGCCAGGTTTTCCACTTCATTGGTGCCGAATAGCTTTCCTCACGATTACACTCTTATAACACCATTTATTCTGGCTGCTTGGTCTTCTGTACATGGATGTCCTGTAATTTACTTACCTGAGCCCCTAGTATTGGGAATTCAGATAGTTTTTTTTTTTTTCATTTTTCCAAAAGCACTTCCAAGAGTTGTGAAAGTCGGGGGAGGTGGGGGCGGCGAGTGACTCTCTGGACAGCATCTCCTGAGGGCTGGCTCCCTCCTTAGAACATAGATCCCCAGGGCTGCCTCTTGTTTTTTGCAAGGAAGGCTACATCTTGCTAGGCCATTCCGTGCCACTCAGCGGTCCTCTGGCATCATGCAAGCTGGCCTGGGCATTCTATGTGCTAGCAGTAGTTTTTTTGGCCTTGTAACTCAGTATTTCAAAAGCCACTCTTGTCACCTTCTATTGCACTATGAAATGTTTGGTGTCCACATTTGTTTCGAATGTAGACCTTCTGGCCCTCTTGGATGCCTCTCAGCTATCTTTGTTGGATATACTCAATTTACATTCTAGTCTGTAATCTGAATTCAAGCAGAAATTTTCAATGACGATGTGGGGAGAAAGAATTTGTCTGAACTTAAGAGCTTTCACCGAGGCCTATAAATAAACTTAGGTAGGAATATTATAACTCCTTTTCCACCCCAACTGAGTGTACCGCTATTCAGTTCTGACACTAACTGCCTGAAGTTGGTCTCAGACCCCACCTCAGATCCTCCACAGACAGCCCTCCCTTCTGATGCCAAAGTTTCATAGTCCCCAGGGCCTCAGTTTTCAAAATGTTCTAGAATACCTCTCAGAACTCAGGAAAGTGCTACACGGATGGTCACAGTCTTACTGTTAAGAATAAATAAAGTGCAAGAAGCTTCCATGCCTTCAGCTCACAGAAGCAGGGTGTGTCACCTTCCGGACATACCCATTTGTTCACCAGCATGGAATTTGCCCTGACCCTTGGCGTATAGAATTTTCTTGGAGTTTTACAACATAAGATGCTTGATTAAATTATCGTCCACATCATTGAACTCAATATCCGGTTTTCATCTCTGGAGGTCGGGTGTCTCAAAGTTCCAACCCTCTAACCATGTGCTTCGTCTCTGGTGACCAGCCTTTACCCCCGAAGCCATTCAGGCGCCCACCAGGACTCGCGTCATTAACATAACAAAGGCATTCTTATCACTCAGGAAATTCCAAGGTTTTTTGAAACTGTGCCAAGAACCAGGGGGAAAAGACCAGATAGATTCTTTATTATACTACAATCCTGAATTAAGTTACACAGTGATTTCCCTGAATAGACTGAAATAAACTGGAGACGAGGAAATACAGTTTTCACTCCACAAGTGGCCCTGTATTGTTGTTAGTGTTACATATTGGTATAGAGGAATTAAGAGAAAGTTGATTTTAGCCATCAGCATTAGGCACCATTTGAAAATGACATAGGGGCTGTGGTTTTAGAAAGAGTTAAGAAAAGTGCCTCAGGGTTCAGTAACTGGGCCCATCGTTTTGGTTTCTGTTATCTGGCACAGGATAAAGTTCTAAGTGTTACAAGATGATTAACATGGGCGGGATTCACTTGGAAGACGATAGGTATTCAGCTAGTTAGGGAAGGAGCTGCATAAAGTTTACAGGCCTTTGGCTCTCAGTTTGGAGTTCTATCAGACGGAAAATACTGCCTTGATCACAGGTGGATGCCTAAACTCTTTGGAGGTGCGTCAAGGGCTCGAGGTGGCCAGTAGGGATCCATGAACAGGATGATGCCACTGGCCCGGGGCAGGGTCGGGCAGGGCTGGGCAGGTCAGCAGCAAGTCAGACTCCAGGAGTCAGTCTCCTGCTTCAGAGTTGCAAGATCTTGGGTAATTTTCACTATTTAGAAGCTGTGTGATCGTCTTAACTTTTCTGTGCTTCAATTCTTATTTGTAAAATGAGAATAATAATACAC
>NW_011888826.1:3815111-3825140 GCF_000151845.1 Pteropus vampyrus
GTCATTAACATAACAAAGGCATTCTTATCACTCAGGAAATTCCAAGGTTTTTTGAAACTGTGCCAAGAACCAGGGGGAAAAGACCAGATAGATTCTTTATTATACTACAATCCTGAATTAAGTTACACAGTGATTTCCCTGAATAGACTGAAATAAACTGGAGACGAGGAAATACAGTTTTCACTCCACAAGTGGCCCTGTATTGTTGTTAGTGTTACATATTGGTATAGAGGAATTAAGAGAAAGTTGATTTTAGCCATCAGCATTAGGCACCATTTGAAAATGACATAGGGACTGTGGTTTTAGAAAGAGTTAAGAAAAGTGCCTCAGGGTTCAGTAACTGGGCCCATCGTTTTGGTTTCTGTTATCTGGCACAGGATAAAGTTCTAAGTGTTACAAGATGATTAACATGGGCGGGATTCACTTGGAAGACGATAGGTATTCAGCTAGTTAGGGAAGGAGCTGCATAAAGTTTACAGGCCTTTGGCTCTCAGTTTGGAGTTCTATCAGACGGAAAATACTGCCTTGATCACAGGTGGATGCCTAAGCTCTTTGGAGGTGCGTCAAGGGCTCGAGGTGGCCAGTAGGGATCCATGAACAGGATGATGCCACTGGCCCGGGGCAGGGTCGGGCAGGGCTGGGCAGGTCAGCAGCAAGTCAGACTCCAGGAGTCAGTCTCCTGCTTCAGAGTTGCAAGATCTTGGGTAATTTTCACTATTTAGAAGCTGTGTGATCGTCTTAACTTTTCTGTGCTTCAATTCTTATTTGTAAAATGAGAATAATAATACACACTTTGTAGTGCCATTATAAGGATTCAATGGGGCTAATCCATGTTAAACGCTTAGAACAATGGCCAGTGCCATAAAGAACAGTCAGTGAATATTTGCTTTTATGATGCTGATCTGGCGAGGAGCCTCTTATCATTCAAGAAACCTAACTTTTCTCTTATTAGAAAATACTTATCTATAATCAGCATAAAAATATGGCAATTTCAAAAAACTGACTAGGAAAATTTACTTGAAGTCCCACCTTCCAAAATAAACAAATTTAATGGCTGAGCATATTTTTCTGATCTTTACTTCTATGCATTATTTTACATGGCTGAAATCTTTTATAATTTTTCATTTATCAATGAAACATTAAGTTTTTCATTTTTTAAATATCCTTTATAAAGTTTATTGTCATAGTCACACAATGTCCCATTGAGTAAATTTAAGCATATTTTATCTGTAATAATATTCATAATAATAACTATTATTACTTGAGTGCCATTTAAATGTCAGGCTCTAGATATTTTATAGACTTTCACAAATATTTTAACAACCTTGAACATTTTTCCTATGAACTCGATGTTGCACAGCTCGTGCCTGCCAGAGCTGAGGCTGATCAGGCGTCTGATTCTGAAATGTGTCATCTTTCCACTGTACCAGATTCTTCCAGTTTTCACTACTTTAAATAATGAGGTGAAGTGTATTTTTGCATTAAGCATTTTATAACTTATTTATTTTTCTTTTCTAAGGACAGTTTTGGTAGGTCTCTAAACACCATAATTATAGTAAGCAGAAAAAAGGGTGAGCAACTTAAAATCTGAAATGGGAGGCGTGGAGAAAACTGGGGATCAATGCATCTTTAGGTTTGCTTTGGAAATAGGGCCCCAGACCTAACGGGCTGTCCAAATAAAGTTCTTTTCTTTCTTTTGTATCAGTTATTAACTGTTGCTATTGTTATTATTATTATTATTATTACTACCCTTTTCTTCAAGCTATCTTAAGATCTTAATATTGATGCCCCAGTAAAATTTCTACCAGAAAGTATTATTTCCTGTCGTAAGTTGTTTTTTTAAATTCAAATCATTCTGTGTTGAGTTGGGTTCTGTAAATGAACTGTTCCTAAGGCCCTGACACATTTCCAGATGAATCAAGCTGGGGAAGCCAAACACTGGGGTCCAGAGAGTGGGTGGCCGCCAATTCTGTTACTATTAGCATGGCCGAGGGCTTCCTACTGTTTTAAAATCGAAGGAAGGTAATGAAGTATGGATCTACCTTTAGGGAAAGTACGAAGTTTGTGACTAACACGCTGTACACAGGCAACTGTGTCAAGTGAAGGAAGAAAGGAAGAGAGAAAGGGACAACCATAGACCATTCTCAGGACATTTGCCTCATCAGAGAAAACATTATTACTTTTATCTCTAGGGTTATGCCGTATTTTCTAAGCCATATACTTTTCATCTACCATTGCACAAGAAAAAACGAGTAAGCTATAGATCTACTGTTGAGTTAAGAATTCAAATTATCCACGTCAAAGGAAAGGAAAACCTGAATAAAGGAGCTGCAGGTAGAAAAGAAAAATTGCATTTCAAAAATTCCAGGAATGAACATTGAACTCTCTGTGTATAATTAAAAATTATACCACTTAGAACACAATTATAGAAACAAATTGCATCTGAATCTCTTGTGTCTAATTATGTGATTTAATGCGGCATATTAAAAAAATTACTGCTCATTTTTATCCCCCAATGGTATTTTAAAGGGTCTATTTTTATTGTTGCAGAGAAATTAAGGCTATTATAATTAACTTTCCCATGATTCAAAAACTGTGAGTAATATGAGGACCTGCTGGTATATAGGACACAGAATAATATACTGTCTTTAAAAATACTGGCAATTTAACATAATTTGATAATTAGTGGTAAAAGAAAGTGCTTAGGAAGAAAATTTTTGGAATCATTGTGAGCAAAACTAAGTACAACTCAGAAATTGTTAAACTTTTGTGTATAGCTTTCTTTGAAGGATGTTCATGATGCAAAGAGGCTAATTCATAGTGATGCTGGTAGACATATAAATTAAAGTATCCATGTAAGATAAAATACCTATGTAAAAGCAACAATACCTAGTTCCCTAAGCTGGAATCTTAGAGAAGCAAGTACAGCCTATGTGTCTATGATAGCCATTAAGATAAAAATGTATTAATGAAACCAGAAACTCTAAGAATTGGCAAGACCTTGGAGGCCCTCTTTTCCGATTCCCCTCCAAAGCAGGTATTATTTCTATGGCATTCCTGTAATTCTCTTTGGTGAAAAAAAAAATCTGGTGAAATATTAAATTTTGAACCAGGCTGAGTATATTGCCTTATTTTGTCAAAATGACTGTTAAATTTTTAAGTTGGATTTTTCTCAGAGACAATGTGCTGAAATCTAGGCTTTGTTTACAGGAAAAATTTCCAGTCAAATCAATAGGAGAAAGAATACACTGGTTGTAAAACAGTCTCATCATTTGATGTGTATATTGTTGGAAGGAGTTGCAGGCCTTTTGGTTGACATGAGATGAAAATTTGGATTCTGGCTTCAGCTCTGTTGCTTATCTGTTGAGGGACTTTAGGCAACAGTTGGCATTGTTTAAGTCTCATTTCTTCATCCTGAAAGAAAAATGATGCCTGCTTTGATGAATGATGCTTACATTTGGATGGCATTTTGTTGTTTTTGTTAAAAAATGCTACAAGTTGAGACCAAATTTATGTTGTTGTTGTTTTATATCAGCTGATGATATCAGTCTTAGAATTTTTATAGGTACGTAGTTTATAGAGCTTTGTTGCAAGGTAAATTATCTATAAGAGGTCTCTGAGGTAACAACGCTGTAAGAATAGAATGAGCTACTTAGTAGGAAATAAACTCCCCACGTGGGAGGCTAAGGGACTGAGCGTCTAGATGTGCAGAGGAAGCTCCACGATCAGACTGGTAGTTGACTGTTTTGACTTGTGAGATTACTAGCAGGCTTGAGGGTCGGTCAACTACCAGTATCTGTGAACTACCTTATTTTGTCAAAATGACTGTTAAATTTTTGCAGATACTGGTAGTTGACTGTTAATGTTCACAGATACTGGTAGTTGACTGTTAAAAAAACAGTCAACTACCAGTATCTGTGAACATTGTAAAACGTTGTACAGACTAAAATAATTTTTAAGAAAGACAAAGATTAAAACACAGTCTTCTATTAAAAGAGTTTGCCTACAGAAACTCTGAAAAGAGAATTTACCCTTTTCATAATCCTTGAGAAAAATGGTTTAACTGTTGGGTTTGGAAAACATAACTGCATCTTTTGTTATGTGTTACTTAGCAGAGTTCATTGGAGTATAAACACATTATTTCAATGTTTCCTTTTTTATGTTTCATATGCCATCTCACATGCTCTTTATTCTTATCTGTTTGGCAACTTTTGGATATTTTGGTCATTTAGAGACAACTGGGAGGTTTTTATCAGTCTTCTAAAAAGCCAAAGTCAGACTGCCCTATGATCATTTTTGAAGATACGACTTTGGTCAAGATGTTCTTACTGGACTATTTCACGAAGAGTAAATAACAGAAACATTAACTCACTGCTATAATTCAAATAAAGACATTATTTCTTTAAAATCTAGGGAATGAAATGAAAATTTTGGGAGAGATTATATTTTTTCACAAAAGGGTTATGCCAGAGGGTACACGTTTTACAAGTCACAGATGGAACTCAGTCTCTTTACTATACAGCGATACTTTATACAAAGTTTATGCTTGAGGAGGTGAATGAATCTATGTTAGAATTTGTGGAAGAATTAGTCATGAATCCAGGCCATGAGGGAAGAACTTATTTGGTTTAGATAACAGAGAAGAAGAGAAAATCAAAGGTAGAGACTCTAGCTCTTTTGAAATATTTGTTGCAGAGCCAGCATGTATCAAATGGCCACTCTGTGCCAGGCACTTGACAGGTTTTATCTTATTAAGTCCTTACTATAACAATGGTTATTCTCATATTGGAAGAAAATTTTACGAAAGACAGAATTGACATTTTGTACTACTTTAGGAAGCAATAGTAAGATTGTTGAGTGAAAATTACTGGGGATCATCATTTGGTTTTCCGTAATGAAAGATGCGGGCGGTCTGGATGTACCATCTCTCCCTCCAGTTCTCCAGGTCTGGGCTGGTGGTGTGGCTGCCTGGATCACTACTTCCTCTTTGTGCTCTCTCACTGGAAGCTCTGTCCTCCAACAGTGAAAATGTGACCCCAGAAAAGAGGAGGATTGGTCAACCAAGAACCTCTAGTGGTATTTGTCCCCTGCTTGATGTCCAGTTTAACCCATCATCAGTAGGGAACTTCCTTGTGACATGAATAACCTCTGTTACTAGTAGTATCATCATAGATTGAATTTTGACATAGGATGGAAAATGAGATTAGACAACGTTTCCCTCTCTTATCTCCATCTCAATGTTTCTTGATTATATATTAGTTGAAAAGTTAAGAGGCTTATTTACTTTTATTTTATTTTATTTTTATTTTATTTTTTTAAGCCTATAGCACCTGGTATTCCTAGGTAGTCTCCCATCCAAGTACTAACCAGGCTTGACCTTACTTAGCTTCTGAGATGAGATGGGATTGGGCACGTTCAGGGTGTCATGGCCATAGACAAGGCTTAGTTACTTTAGAAGTAACCCCACTGGCCTCTTGGAAAAAGTCCCGTTACTTTTTGAGACGACTTTAGCTTTGTTCAAATCTTATCATTTGCTAAACTGAAGTAGCTCAGAAAAAAAATTAAAAATCACAACCAGAAAATATTTTCATGCAACCTAATCAAAACAAATGAGAAAGAAACAGATCTTGTGCTATATGAATCACACTTGCAAAAGCAAAGTAAGTAGATTGTATATCTACTTTCAAGGCTTTAAAATTTTTTTCACTTTCTATAACAGCCTTGAATTTTTATAGTGATTTAGAGGAAATAATCAATTTATCCAGTATGTATTAAGCGAGCCTGATAATCTAAAAATGCACGATCTAGAAATAAATGCATTTTGCTTGTGATGGCAGAGATGAGGGGATGGCGGAAGGCTGGCCTCTTTGGAAGCCGTCCAAATGTTGACTCAGGAATTGGGCTGAGTGCGGCCAATTCCAAGAGCAGGTAATTTTCATGAAAAACAAGGGGGGATGGTGGACTTCAACTATCAGTGTCAAGATAATGAGTTAAATACATAGGGCGTGAGGTACAGAGCCACAAATTTGGAAATAGGAGCAAAAAGTTGATCAGAAGGGTAGAGTACTCTGAATTTTGCTCCAATATAATAAATCTCTTGCATGTATTTGGTCCCCAGGAAATAGTTGTTAGATGAATGAGTGGATGGGAGGAAAATGTCAGCCTGAGAGATAGTCTTTCAAGGTCTATGGGATGTGACAATAGGGTTTATTGACCGAGACGCAAGGGTGAGATGTAGCAGAGCAAGCAGACAAGCAGGATTTGATTCTTGCACATAGATGTGTAAACAGGGCACAAATATAAATAACCACAATAGAGGATTGTCAGAAAATTGGACACCAGGAAAGTGTTTATGGAGAGAGATGGAGGCTGAGGGAGATTTCAAAGCATAGTTTGGGAAAGAACATCTTTAGTTGGAGGAAAAGTAAGGGGTAAAAATGTGGCAGTAGGCAAATGACGCACCAGAGAGGAGCATAATGTAGCCAGCACAAGCAGTGTGCAGAGAAGCTAGAAAAACAACCTGGGACCAGAGTGGGGAGCCTTGAACTCCAGGCTGAAGACTGAGCAGAATCACTCCATCTCCTTATCAGAGTGGATGTGAAACCTGGGAAGAATATGTGATTAAGTTCTAGGTAGTGTTTGGCATCCTTTGCAGCATAACAGAACACTTCTAAGTGACAATTCTCTCTGAAGGATGGCACTGTTGAAGCATTACCAAATGAACGAAGGAGCAGAAGGGAGAAAATTAAATTATTACATAAAATTTCTGTATTACATAAATTATTACATAAAATTTATTTTATTCCTTAAGGACCATAAACTGTAAAGCAGGACAGCATTTCAAATAAATGCAAAGTGAACTGGAGACTTGGGGCTAAGCTCTTGAGAAACACTTGGGGGTCATGGAATCCAAGTGAACCAGCCATGTATAAATCTTCATCTTAAATCCTTTTCGGACCAAAGCAGATGCAAATTTTAAAAATGCGTAGTTTAAAAATCCTCTAGGTGTGATATTTATAGTGTGATGCATCGTTATAAAATACTTACTGAATAATAATTATGTATCTTACATTCTTTACCAATAGAAATACTTTGCAGATGGCTTACGTGACACATTTCTCTCTTCTATTCTATAAAGCAAAATCTTGTTTAGTGGGGAACGATGTGTCACCATTTAGAGAATAATTTGTAATTAGGAAGCACTTTTTGCTGGAATCATTCTAGTTGAAAATTGTTTTAGTTATTTTAATTTTTCCAGCTTCCTTTGCAAGGGTAAGGAGCACAGGGAGCCGAAAAAGCAGAGAAAAGAAAGAGGAGAATTTTATCCAAAGAACGATAACAAAACGATGAACATTTAATAAACCAGATGGCTTTGCCTTAATGACCACGCATGATTACTTTTAGGGGTAAAAGCAGCAACTTTGAAAGCGAGTGTTGCAGGAGCTAAGGTCTGTGAGGTAGAAGGCATGGAGGGGCCCGGGTGATTCCAGCTGGTGTGCATGGCGCATTCCTACAGATGACTTCTTGAGAGACACTCCTGCCTTAGCAGAAACAGAAATGTCTTGCCTGGGGCAGATGATTGATTCAGAATTCAGTCTTCTAAACGGGGTGGGTTTTGCCTGGATATCTTGCTTGGAACCCAGACTCTCCCCGCTGTTTCTCTCTTCTTTTATCCAACTTTTTTGCTCAGTTTGTGACTTCGTCCTTTATTTTGTTCTTGGAATTTTTACTTCCGAATTCTGAAATGCTATTTTACTCTCCCCTTCCAGTTTGTCCTGACTTATTATAGTGTCCGGTACATAACAGAGATTTATTAAGAATTTGTTGAATGAACAGATCAATATGGCATTGATGTATCTTTGATGTGCCTAATTGTCTGGAGACCGCAGGCCGCCCCAAACTTCCCTGGTTTGTGTCTGTTCTTGCCCAGTGTGCTATGCTGAGTTTGTACCTGCCTTAGCCTAATACTCTTTGTTTGTTTGTTTTTATGTTTGTTTCTTCTTTTTATCTGCAGTTTACCACTGGAAACAGTGGGGCCGATCGTGTTTGACTTTACTGATGGTCAAGCTTTTTGGTCCTTACTCCCTCACTGGACCGAGGACCAAGGATAAGTCATTTAAACTTGCAGCATTTCAACTTTCTCATCTACACAAGAGAAATGTCCCCAGTGATCTCCAGCACTCCGGAACGTCTAGTTCTAACATTGTGTCACTATAAAAATTTCGCCTAATTCATTCCTGTCCCATCATAGTATTTGATTACTTGAGTTCAGTTACATTGAGATGAATGACCATATTTCCTTTTTGCTTTAACAATGACTAATGACTTTATGGCATTTAAAGTTTTTTTGGTCAAAAGCTTGAAGGAGGTAGCATGGGGATAGTGTTTTGAGTTTTCACTTATCTGTAAGCTTGTTTTCTCACTCTACTTCATTAGTCATTATGAGTCCAAGGAAGGGGACAGGGCAGACTCCTCTTTGGGGTGGAAGACATTGTGACACAGGGTAAGTGTCTTCTTGATAGGCTCCTTCTGGCCAGTGGATTGTGGGAAGGAGGATGAAGGCAGCCACCAAGCCCAGTGTACTGCGTTAATCCCACCCTGAGCTCACACTTTAAAAACGGGGGACGGTATTGGATGGCAGAGAACAAAGCTGAAAGCAAGCAGGCTTTTGACCCATTCACCCGTTAGGACCTGGGAGCGTACCAGGAGCATCCTACTGCCACATCAGAGTAAATAAAATGCCATTTGGGCATATTTGGGAGAGGAGGGTCTGATTTTAGTGACCGTGGCCTGTTTTGATCTTGATAGCCTAGAAGGGTCTCATATTTCTCATGTGCTCGGAGGAGAGACAGGGTGGCTGATGTCAAAACCACCAGGTGAGCACCCAAGGGATTATAGTAGAGGGTGTTGTGATGCCATCATCGATGGCTGTGGGGCAACCAGAATGGGATGCCCAGTGCCTGGGCCAATGCAGGGCCATGTCAGCAGCTGAGAGGAATGTCAGACCTTGTAGGGACAAGCCCAGCCTTGAGATGCCCTGGATCAGATGTGGACAGCGTAAGCAGGAGCCAGAACCCTGCATTTTCTCTCCACTCCTCTGGAGGACAGCAGGGGCCCAGACAGCGGTTCCAGGACCCGCTGGCCCACAGACCTCAGGCTTGTGTTCCCCTCACCCACCCAGGGACTTGGTAAGCTCATGCATCTCCCACCCGCCAGGTGCCATCATGGCAGGGCAAGTGGTGAAGGGGCATGCTCCTGAAATGAAAACTGTAATGAGGAAGGAGATATTTGGAAACCTTAAGACGCTGCTATCACGCGAACTGGCACATTTATAAAGCCTTTCCCCTCCTCACTATCCAGCGGGGTTAATGGGATAGGACACTAAGAAAAGAAAGATCAATAATAGAATAATAGCATATCGAGGAGACAGAAGTTCTTTGCTTACCGCAGGCAGTGAGTACAATTTCAGTCCTAGAGGGTATTAAGAGGAAGCCGTCCTGCCCTTACATTCCCCCCAATTGGTGAGATCGCCCCGCTCTTTCTCTGCATCTCTCTCTGCAGATGGCCAGAGCCCATGCCCGTCAGGGAGGGCAGAGAATTGCCATGCTTCTCCTGGGGCCACAGTGCACAGAATGGGTGGTGGGTGCTGGGCGCAGTGCACAGAAGGCATTGGGGGAGGTGCTGAAGTCTCAGGCAATGATACTGTGGTCCCTCTTACAGGTCTGGTTAAGGCCCCCAGTCCACAGAAGTTGTTTTCTGTTAAAGAGTTACACACAAAATAAGAGAAAGAGGCATCTTTTATGCACACCACTTTCTCTTTTGGACCTACAGATGATTATGGAAATTCACATTTAGATCTTCTTGGGTGGAAATGGGAAAGGGTGACACAGATTACTGATCTACTAAGGAACTGATCCGGTCACAGTAGGAATCTTGTATGATTTAATTCTAAAATCTCTTAGAATTGAGACGAATTTGTTTTTTAAAAAGTTCCCTAACATGATAAAACAGAAAGTGTCTTTTCATTCT
>NW_011888826.1:3826525-3853516 GCF_000151845.1 Pteropus vampyrus
CCTTCTTCCCTTTGCTTTCTGAGGTCCAGTCGTGCTTTATTTGTCAGGAAGGTAGATTCAAAGCACTCAGGCGTAAGCAGGGCAAAAACAAGTTGCCAAGAAAGCTAACGTCCTCTTGGTAATGAACTGTTCTCCACTGCCTCTACGTATTATTCTATGTGTTATGAGCATTTTTTGATCTTAAAAGATTTCCATCTAACTTTCCTGATGCATTTCTTCTTCCTCGGAGAACAAATATCAGAAAAAGTAAGGACAATCAAAAGGGCACAGGTATTCAACAGCTGCCTGACTAAAGCTTGGCCCAGGGACTCTATCCTTCCCTTGTGACAAGACCAAGGCGAGCAGGTCGGCTCCAGGTCTGAAGTAGGTGAAGGCCTTCTAACTGTTGTCACCTCTCCTTCGTGCAACCCCTTCCTCACGTTAGCCTTCTGCCCCAGCACCCTGGTATTAAAGGCTTCTCTTTTGACCGGAGATTAGACATTTATACTAAGAAGTTGAAGATCTGGTTTGACAGACCTCTCAAGGATATTTTAACTCAACAAGAAAATCCTAATGAGAGCAGTGATGGACCTCGGTCGCAGAGACGGGAGCAGGTCTGTCATCCCTGTGGTCTGGAGCTGGGAAGGGGTTGGACTGGAGGAGACTCCACCTCTGAGGACCGGTTCTTATCGCAATCCTGGATGGCCTAAGGTGTAGAAGGCGCTTCATGGGTGGGGTCACGCTGCCTCCCAGGACATCCAAATGCTTCTGAGAAGGTCCTAGGTGGATCTGAACCAAATTATAAAGAATGAAAAATTATGTTCCTTCCTTCCGTTTTTTACATGACCCAGAAGGCACCGTTGCTGTCTCCCTGCGTGGGAGTGGACTGCATGACTACTAGAATATTTCTCCTCCTCAGCACTAGTGACACTTGGAGTCAGGTAATTCTTTTGTTTTGTTTTGTTTTGTTTTAGGTGAAGCAACCCTTGGTTGACTTCACAGATTGCAAGGACCTTATCAGCTTATAATCCCTTATTTTTTAATTTATTTTTTACGCCTACAGCACCTGGTCTTCCTAGGTGGTCTCCCACCCAAGTACTAACCAGGCCCAACCCTGCTAAGCTTCTGAGATTAAAGTCAGGTAATTCTTCGTTGTGGAGCTGTCCTGTGCAATGCAAGCTGTTTAGAAGTATCTCAGGCCTCTATCCACTAAATGCTGCTAACACCTTCCCCAATTCGCTCCGCTGGACGTTGTCGCCAGACACTGCCAAATGTCCCCCAGGGGACAATATCTCCCCTGGTCAAGAACAACTCTCAATGAATCAGAGACTGGCTCAAACACCTCAGACAGTTACTTAGTCTTTCAGTTACTCAGTTTCCCCATCTGTGCAGTGGGCATAAGCAGGATTGTCATGAAGATTAAATAAGACGATGTGTGTCAAGGACTTAGTGCAGTGCCAAGCACACAGGGCGCACTCAGCGAAGGTTTGCTTGGGTACACAGCAGCAGAGTGTGGCTTTTAGACCCTGTTAATATCTGTCTGCTAGGACAGGCTTATTTGTGCCACCGGAGAGAGAAACGCAAAAGCCATTAGCACGAGGCACGTGAGCTCCACAAAAATTAGACATTTTTTCTGAGACTCGGGGTGGGGAGTAGGGCATGCTTCACGTATCTGTCCATCCCAGCAATAACACATGCTTCAAATAGCATCACCTGCCAGGGTATGTTCAGATTGTCAGAGAAAATCTCCATTAAAAAGAGAAAATGAAAAGAAAATCCCTAGGAAAAGTAGAGACCATATCATGTGGCAGAGAATGTGTTCTGGCGGAAATTTGTTTTTCAGAAGCTAAACTGTTCGTGCACTCCACACACAGAGCCATAGTTCCAGCGTTGCAATGACTCATCTCTAAGCTTTGTTCCTCTCCTAAGAAAGGCTGTCACACTGCAGTGCTTCAAGGATGTGCCGAATGGAAGGACCGAGCCTTTTATACTCTGGGCTTGGCATCCAACGGCGAAGAGATTGAACTATACAACTGTCACGGGGAAGGACTTGCCGCTGAGCCGTCTCCTTGGGGTGGTTTATTATAGACTGAAGTAACCTTAGGCTGCTCAACCCTCAGCACAGAATCGCAGCTGAGAGATGAGAATGCAAAATGAGAACCCAGAGAGAGAATGTGCGAAAGGAAAGACAGAGGGGCATCTCTGCAGGGAAAGAATCCGAGTTCAGCTTAGGCTTGGTGTGGGTGACTAGGTGACGGTAAAGAATAGAGGACGGGTGACCAATTAAGTTCTCTGTCTCTTGGGGGAAGCGGCAACGCAGGTGCTCTTTCAGGGTTTCAAGATTACGAGTGAGCTCAGTGCCATTTCCATTCTTGTCCTTAAAGAGAAGCAGGAGCACAGGAGTCCCTCTTTGGTGTGGGGTTCACTGACAGTGGCTGGCTAGGGTGGCAAATGCAGTGGGTTGACAGACCCAACCTCAAAGCGTTTGCCAGGCTTGACCAGACCACTTAAAGATTATTATGCATGCTTCTCCCTTTGGTCCCAGACATGATAACTGTTCATCCGGTGCTGCCCATCGTCTGTGTGTAGAGATAAGAGGTAATCAGGCTTGCAGCTGGATGGCCGGACGTCACTTCCTACCTTGCCTGGCAGGTGAACTGCTCTCCACAACCTGAGTGGTAGATAAACCCCAGCGTTCTCTATGCTTTGATGAAATATCTACCCTCCCATATTAGGGATTTTCATGTTGTTGTCTCTTTTGTCTGCAATATTTCTTCTTTCTCTGTCTAGACACATTCTTCAAAGTCTAGACTGAGACCCAGCTTCTCCAGGAGGCCTTTGTTGGTGATTACTTTCCTCCTTCAGATTATCTGTATGTTTCTGTGCTGATTTACCACTAAACTGTCTTCATCATGGTTACTTTAGAAATAATGTTTATCTTGTTTTACCTTTTTCTGTCTCAAATGCAAGTGTTGTGCCTTATATTTTCTTGAATGCCCTTAGACCAGCACGTGGAAGGGTTCAATATTGGTTGCTTTGTAAAATGGGCTTTCTGAGATTCTGGAAGAACCTGGCTTATAGCATAATACGTGTGTGTGTGTGTGTGTGTGTGTGTGTGTGTGTGTGTGTGTGTGCTGTGTGTGTGTACTGTCTATGTAATGTTTCTGTGTGTATATGAGTGGTGATAATCAGCCACTTCGTGTTCTAGGTCTCAGGAAGCAGGTTTAGATGACTGTGGGTTTAGACAAATCTTCTAGAGCATCTACGGCTTTGTTGTCTTTAATACAAACCACAGTGATCCAGGGTGGTTTATGTACCCTTTTCTTTCCCCTGCTAGCCTGTGGGTAGAAGGACAGGAACTTTATCTAATTAACTCTGAATCCCCAGGACCCAGCACAAAGCCAGTAAGAACCGGCTACACACTGATCAGAATGGAATAGATACATTTGTAGGAAACATCATTCTCTTCTCTTCCCATGACTCTTTCTTGGCCCATAATAATTAATAGGAAGTCACTCCCTCTCTGGGGTTTTAGAGGAAGGTAGCTTCTTCCTTTCCTTACCCTACACCCGCCATCCCTGAGTGATCGCATCGTGAGACTGGGAGAGGGACCAGGAACTGGGTGGCTCCTGCCTCCGGAACGCTCTCTTTTCCTGAACAGCTCATGTGTGACACAAGCCCCTCTTCCCTGTGAAGAGGGCTGCTCTGTCTGTGCCGGGGTGGGGATGGGGATGGGGGTGGGAAACGTAATTCCATGAAGAATGTAGATGCTCTATTTTGTCCAGGTGCCAACTGCATTTTTTCCAGTTCAGCTTCTTTCACTACAAACTCGGTATATTTATCACCCTTTGTCTGCCTCCAAGTCTTTCTCACTTGGTTCTGAACTCTGAGAAAAAAAGAGCCATTATGAAAAATAACTCTCAATATCTCGCTAGGGGTAAAGAGGTAATCGCTCGAGAAGCGACTTGCTCGCTGTGCTTTCCTCTTCCCTGCCTCCTTGCATGTGCGCCCCTCCCTGCTCAGTCTGAGACTCTCATATCACCTCCAGGAGACTTAGGGCTGCAGTGGTTGGAATGAGCCACAGGGGGCCGATGCCTCTGGTCATCAGGAAGAAGAAAGCAACAAACTTTCCTGAGCCTCCCTTTCGGCTTGGGTTGGCCTCCAGTTTCTCAGAGGCTGCATATTTGCAAGGGATCCTAAGTAATCACTTTGAAAATTCGGGGGAAGGTGGATTAGGAAGAGCTTAATGTGAACTTAGATATAGTTATCCAGCGGTTTGGAAGGAGAGCGTATGTATTAAACATGCCTTTTATTTTCTGCGCTACCATGCTTTGACATTGCTGGGGGTGGGAGTGTGTGTGTGTGTGTGTGTTTGTGGGGGCAGGCTTGTTGACTGGGGAGGGTGCCCCTCCAAGGATTAGGGAATTCAGAGTTAATAAACAACCTCCTTGCAAATTTTCCTTTTGTATGCAAACCACCCACCCAGAGCCCACACTCTCACCACTTCCTCCATTAACCTTTTACACTGGGGCCACTACTCGCCAGCCCTAATCACCCAGGGCCAGGAAACTAAGGATACTCTTCTGCCTCAGAGCCCACTGAAATATTTAAAATAGCCACTTAAGATTGCTTGCTTTGCCTCACTTGTCCTCCCCCCCCCCCTCCGCCCCCGCTTCCCACCCCCCAAACCACACAAAAGGCTCTCATCCACACTCCCCACCCCTCTGCCTCCTGATGACACTGTGTGCCCCTCCTATTGGGATCTGTGAGCATGGCAAACTACCTTCTCAATGGCAGTTGTATCCTGATCTGTTGGCCATATCTAGAAAACAAAACATATTTTTAAAACGGTTTAGAGTTCCTGAACCAGAAAGCAAGCCAAGAGTGGAAGGATGATAACGTAGCCGTCTCTCTAGGAACCTCAATCCATGCCACGCACTGCTGTAAGCACTTCACAAGCATTAGTTCATTCAATCTTCATGCAGCTCCTACTGTCAATAGGTGCATTTTTCAAATAAGGAAAATGGGAAGGGAGAAGTTGAACGACCTTCTCAAGGTGACACATCCAGGGAGTGACAGAGAAGGCAGGGAAGATGAGACACATCTTCTGAAAGGAAGGAGAATGGTGGAAACGGCTTTGGGCTGGCTTCAAAGCAAAGATTTTTTCTGTTTATGAGAAAAATTGGAAATCACAGCAGCGTCTTCATGCAGTTGCTACAGATAAGCCATCTGGGTCTCGCACATTAAAGACTCTGCCCCTGGATTTTAATAAACGGTGATGAAAACTGATGGATTGGCCGCGCTCTCCTCAAAAGTCTTCTGCTTATCAACCGAAGACAGGGCCAGGCTTTCGCAAATCCCCGACGATTTCATACTCTCGTTCTCACATCCCAGACATCTCAGGAGATAACTGGAACGACTGAATCACATCAAGTCCTTTCCTGAGCAAGTTTCTCATTGTCTCGCCGTGCTGCTATTGCTTACGAGCTCCAGGGAGTGAATTGGGAAAATCACAAATCCATTTTACAGTTGAAAGTCAACGGTAATGCCTTCCTACTCTGGGGAAGCCAAGAACTAAATTTCACAAAAGTGAACTCGAAAAACTTCAGTTTTGTTTAAATCATGTCAAAGCAAGAAGTTGAAAATTCAAGTTCAGTCACTGACCTCCTCCCCTCCCCCCACCCCGCCTCCTTGCCTTTTCATTTTGCTCTATGAGAACTTTGCAATAGTGAATTTGTTTTTCGGCCAGATTCTTTGTAACTTAAAACCCATTGACTTCAGTC
Source organism: Pteropus vampyrus (assembly GCF_000151845.1). Classification (NCBI taxonomy): domain Eukaryota; kingdom Metazoa; phylum Chordata; class Mammalia; order Chiroptera; family Pteropodidae; genus Pteropus; species Pteropus vampyrus. The sequence continues at coordinate 3,832,288 of NW_011888826.1, forward strand.
TGATTAATATGCGTGCTGTAGACAGCCAAGGGTTTCTGGGTCCATATGAGCAAATTTCCGTACTTCAAAAGATACCCCAGAACAGGAAGCGTTAGCGTCTCCAAATTTAGTGTGAGTTGATGGTTAAAATCACATGGCACCTTCTACAAAAGTGACCTTGGCTAACGGCCATTTGACCCAACATGCTGGAACCAGTTGGCTTTGCCTCTTTCACTGATTAAACACTTCTTTCTTCAGGAAAACCTACTTCAGCTTTTGTTTACCTGGGAAGTTCAGAGAAAATCTTTCCTTCCCAAAAACATGTTTGAGGCCCGCAGAGTCTGACAAGAGGGTACTTTGCAAAAACACTTACAATTTTCCCCACCACACACCACCCAGTCAAGTATGTACATCATCAACATCTTCCAGAGAATTCAGGTGATGGCACCCACTGTGCACAGGAACTGATGGCTGCCTGCGATGCCACTGAAGAGAGGCCCACAACCGGGCAAGTCAGGCACTGGATCAGCCATTTCTGCAGCTGACGGTTACTATGAGGAGCTATGCAAATTTGCTATTTTGATAGTTTAAAACTGTCAAATAACAGTTTTTTTATGGTTTGACCTTATTCTACAGCATCTCCTCCAGCTTATTATTACTATTATCTGTATAAGAGTTGTGGCCAAACAACCTGGTTTCCTGGGACTGACCCAATTTTAGTACTGAAAGGTCACATCCTGGGAAATTACTCTGTCTAGGGCAAATTAGGAGTGGTTGGTCACCCTGCTGGGAGACTAGCTTCAGACTCCTCGGGTTGGTGTCTTGTCTGCCTCCTCTGCAGCATATGGCTTCATTAATAAGGTTAAACATAATTGCACCCACTAGGTGTCGAACATGGTACGTCTTCATCTAGTCCTCAAAATGGCCTTAGGAGGAGGCTTCTCCAATTTCTCCCGCGTGGTGAGGGTGGAGCTTTCCATGACTCCAAGCCTCTGCACCTGCTCTGTGCCAGCCAGTCCGCTAGGCCCTGAGATTAGAGTGGCGACAAGACAGACTGGGCTTCTGCCACAGAAACAGAAAAACTCCAATAGACTCCTGTTTAGTCATTGGACAGAATGCCTTTGAACGCAGCGCCTTGAACTTCAATGTCTTCCTGGGTTTTTGGACAAGGAAGAGGCTGGGAAGCAGGTTCGGCGTGTGGAGAGGGTGGGCTGAGTTAAACCCCGCCTATAACGAAAGTTTTGGGGCTCATTCTACCCTCTCACGTCAGAGGAATGTTGCAAGACTGAGTGAGGTTCTGCTCATCATCGGGATTGTTTGTCGGGCAGGCACTGGCCGAGGCGGTTGGTCACAGCCAGGTGAGACCTCTGAAAGTGAAACCTGGGCAGGAAAGTAGGGCTTTGCTGAGCCCCATGCCCCAGTGTTCTGGATGGACACGTGCATTACTTTCCTTAGGCTTCTCTCCTTGTGGATTGCTGCCTTTATGAACAGCTTTTCATGGGTGTTACTGGTACACAATATTTTACTGAAAAGGAAAACTTATCAGAGTAATAAAACAATTCTTTCAAAGACAGCCAGCAACCTCCTGAAATGATTAGCTGTATTCCTGCAACTGGGGTGTGCCGTGGGCTCCCAGCCTACAAAAGAAGCTACAGCGCAAACAGGGAGCCTCTTCAAGCCATTCTACTTGAAGATTTAAGGAACTTTCTCAGATTTATAAAGAGGTGGAGTGGAAAATTCTTATGCATGTTTAACATAAATTAAACATGTTTTGAAGTTACTTCAAGGTCTATTGCTGGGCTGTTGGCATAGAGTTAAAGTTTGGGGAGCACATAACCAGAATGAAGTAATAAGTCTTAGGGATTTGCTCTCACACATCCTTCAATTATCCCCTGAACTTGGTTCTATCCTAATATTCTCTGTAAATTTTTTTCTTTTGTCATGTGAGTCGCTCAAAAATGTGGAATCCATTTTGTAAAGACAAGCTACTTTTAATCAAAAATTGTAGGGCACTGTGAGTGATCAAACATATGATTACAATTTTCTGAATGGATTTTGGATACCAAGTTTTGAAAGCATTTTTTAATGTTTACATCATAGTAGAGGCTTGATTTAAACTACTTTATACTTCATGATAGTTGGTCTCTGACATTATGTAAATTGACATTGAATAAAATTCTCCTTAAACAATTAGAATATGTGGTTGATTTCAAATGACTAATATTGTTATAATTATTATACAAGAGCATAAAGTATGATCTGCCTTAAAAACAAAGCATGGTTTCCTGTGGTTCGCAATTCATATTGGAAGGCTCAGAGTCATAAAGAGGCAGGTGAGCAGAAGATATAAATCACTTTTTTTTTAGAAAAAGGGGCTACTTTTGTTTCTATCTTGGCTTCACTTGGTAGGAAGAATTATTTAGGGCCAAGTGTTAGCAGTAAGTATTGAGAAGGAGTTGGGCTCAGTTTTCGTTACCAGTTCAGTTGACCGAGCCGTTAGCCTGGCATTTCGAAGGTCAAGAGTCTGGAACTACAAACCATCCCCCATAAGGAAAATTTCCGAGTGATTTCCGAGTCCGAAACTATGAAGTTTCTGTGGTACTGAGCAGGCTCCGTGGAAGAGGGCAGCTCACAGTTGCCCGCGTGTCAGGGAAGGTGTTCTTTGAACGCATTTATGTTCTTAAATGTCTTAGACTATTTTGATGAGGTGGCCTTGGCAAACAGGTTTTTGTTTCTTTTCTCCCTTCTGTATAAAGATTTTTATATTCTTTCAACCACCTTATGTTTAGTGACTGTTGTCTTTGCTAGCAGAGAGGAGATTCATTGAGTTTCTCCGTTCTAAACTGGCATTTTGTTGTGTTTTTGTTGTGTTTTGTATTGAGCTTTAAGTGACAGTGCCCTTACTCAAGTTATTAAGCATTTAACAATTATCAAGAACTAAGCTAGAGGCAAACTCACCAAGACAGAATTGTTATTTGAAATTCAAGTTATGGATGTTTTTCTTTAAATTTTATAGATTTTGCAATTTGTAAACAAACAACATTTCAATACTCATCTTCTCGGAGATGATAAAGCATATGAAACATTTTAACAACTTAGGAGACTATATCCTCAGTTTTTAAATGGGGATGTTTTACTTATAAGTAATCAAAGGAGATGTTCGTTTCCATGCAAGGGTATGGGTAGAATATAAAATCTATTTGTGAGTATCAGCTAGGAAAGAAGGACTACGTGGTACTCGGTCTAGAGCTGTGTATATGAAAAGGAAAAACATGAATAATTATTTCTAACGATAAAAGTCACCAGTTGCCTCCCAGAAGAGATTAGAATCATCTCAGATAGTTGTACGCTCAGGTTTCCATTATTTCGCATACACATCCGGGGAATTAGATTAAATCAACAAGTGAGAGAAGAGAAGAGTGGAAGCTGGACAGAAACTGTGACGTAGCTGCTACGGCGTTGCCGCAGCAACGAGCGCCCACCGGGCCCCGCAGACTTTCAACAGAAGCTGCCCTGAGCCCTCGGATCGTGTCAGAGAGGCAAAAACTGCTCCAGAGTCTGAGAGAATCCGGCCTGGAACCCAGGTTCAATCACTTACGGATTATGTCAGTTCGAGCAAGAGACTTAACTTCTTTGTGGCTCAGGTACCTTGTCTACAAAATGGGTGTGAACAATATGGACCTCGAAGGTTTTTTTGAGAGACTCAAATAAGGTAAAATCTGTAACATCTGTACCCTAGTTAACTTTTTAAACTGTTTTTACTTGATCTAATAGTTATTTATAACTGATATTTGACATATGGAAGTAAAATAGTCAAAAATCTTGAATTTATCTTAGTGTTAAAAATAACAATAGTGACAGCCATAAAAAAAAAAAAAATAACAGGCAAGCATTGTCCTTTGGTTGACTTTGGTTAGCTTTAAGGGGTGTTAGTGTGATATAACTTTAGTATTAATCATTATTAATTACCCTATGTACAGGTCTTGTTCCAGTCCAGAGAGAGAAACCACACAGAACTTTGAACATGGAAATTTTAAGGTAAAGAATATTAACTGTAACAGGGACGGGGGAATGAGGTCTGTAAGAAGTAAAAAGAACTCTAAAGAATATAGGAATAGCAGCGGAAAGCAGCAGCCACCACTGCTGGGCTGAGATGAACTTTCAGGAAACGCTGAGATCCAGACCTCACTGGGGAGGGCAGGGCCCCGGTTCACCAGCTGGCAGACAAGCCACCGTGGTGCCACACTGGCGGAACTTGCTGGAAATCTCTTCTCTAAGGTGCTGCAGAAGGCTGTGGAGACATCCCCTTGGAGGCACTGAGCCATGGCCACAAAACTGTCTTGGGGATGCTGCTCAGGGTAGCTGCTGGTCAGTGAGTGTTGCAGAAGCTGCATGCTGGGGCAGTCACCTGCGCTGCAGGAGTCCCCAGAAGCAGAAAATAGAAAAACTCCTATAATTTTTCTCCAGTGACGAAGCTGTTAACATTGTACCAGATGGCAAAGCAAAAATGTCTAAGCGGCCCAGAACCACTCACGCAGAACAGGCCAAAAGAGTGACTTTGGAGCTGAGGGCCAGTACAGGATAGCTCTACCTTCAGCGAAGCAGCTCTCCAGAAACACAGATGAAACACATACAGAAGGGCTTACAGAGCGAGAAGACATAATGGCACACAGTGCATGAGGGCTTGCCCCTGTCCTTACAGAGAGCCTGGACTGCCTGGTGTTCACCTTCTGTGTATTTGTTTTCCTTACAATGCACTTGGGAGGTGAAGCTTGCATGGAGGGATACTTTAATAAACAACTTTATGAACCTCGCGTTATGGCTCTCATTATTCATCATGCGATATAGGCCATTCAAGTGGGAAGTCTGCGGGGAATTTTCTCTGTGGTTGCACTTCCTGTGACTGGTAGGTGGTGCTTCTCCTACTTGGTGATACCTGCCCCACCGTTTGTGCTCAGCACAGTCATGGCTGGATACTGACTTGCACACCTGAGGAGATTTGGAGAAGGTTTAATGGAAGAAATTAATCAAAGGTGGAGATTTAAAAAGGAAACATCAATGGAACTAATACAAACATCGATGATATAAATATACTTCCCCCGGTGGATCAAATTTTGCCCTAAGCTTTCTTTCCAGAGCCTTGCGAATTAATTAATTGGCATTTGATGGATTGATTGCAGACAACTGCAGTTATTAAGTTGGAGCCAATGCCTGAGTTCCTCGTTCAGGACTATGTCTGCACAGGGGTAGACCATGAGTATGAATTTAGTAAAAGAAAAAAAGTCCAAAAGAGAGTAAAATTTCTAAAATCACTTAGGATTTATTCTTTCTTGTTTTTTCTTTCCTATGGTTTTTCTTTTTGTCTAATAATAGGTTACTTATTTAAAAAAATCTTATTAAATATCTAGAGATTTAAATCTTACTGAATAAAAGGCAAGAATCATCACTGATAAAAGGCAAGAATCATCACCGAACGAGAAGGGAAATAAAAAGAAAATAAACCATGAAAGACTACCTTTGTGCTTACGTCTATGTGATTTGTTAAAGTCTGATGAGGGAAATATAAACATAGGCATTGTAGCAACATTGAGCTGGCAGGTCCATTGCTTAAATTTCTCTAGATATTTCATATTTGCATTTCTTATTTTTAGTATCTCATGGGCAGAAGCTGTATTTGATGTTTAAAACAAAAACACCTTGCGAAATGGGCGTGAGTAGGCTATGATTACTATATAGATAGCAGGGAGAGCTAATAAGAAAGTTTAGTATGGCAGAGTCTTTTTTATATCAAAGGCTCTCATAGAGTAGTTAGTAAAATGTATGTTCCAGTAACTATCTACTTACTGCTTTACCATCATTGGTAGTTTAGGGTTGTAGGGTTTGTCCCACTTGCCAGGAACATCTCTGTATCCTATTTAATCTTTTCGATTATTTTTGTCAGTTACCAAACAAATTGCATGTATAATGAGATAATGTATTTAATGTATTTAAAGGACAAGTGATTCTTGTCCTTTCCCATCTGACATATTTCATTTAGCATGATACTCTCAAGATCCATCCATGTTGTCGCAAATGGCAATGTTTCATAATTTTTTATAATTGAGTAGTGTTCCATTGTATACATGTATCGCATCTTCTTTATCCACTCAGCGGTTGAAGGACACTTCATATGTGGGATATAAAACAAAACAAACACAGATACAGACAACAGTAGTGTGGGGGTTACCAGAGAGGTATAGGGGTAGAGGGAGGATCGAAAGGGTAAAGAGGGTCAAATATGTGGTGACAGAAGACTAGACTTTGGGTGATGAGCACACAATGGAATATGAAGATGATATATTATAACACTGTATACCTGCAATTTATATAATGTTATTAACCAAAATTACCCCAGTAAATTTAACTTTTAAAAACTCATGGTAAAGTACTAACATCACCCATCCTTCAGCAGCACTTGTACATAGGATATATAAAAAGTAGAGTTTGATTTTACACAGGTCGTAACTGAAAAAAAAAAAAGATTATGTAAACCGTTTGAAAAGATGCATCAGTTGCCCAGCGGCTTTCCAGCAGAGTACCATCACCAGGAGTGATTCATCGTCACCTTCTTTAATTTCCTATATTCTGTTTTGATTTCTAGCTGCTCTGGGTCAGCTTTTCTTTATGTGTCTACCTCGAGTCCACGTGAGACCTCTGGGACTTTCTTCTCTGAATCTTGTCTTTACTCTGCCCAACCATGATGGTTTTTGCTCTTCTTCAAGGCCTCACGTTATTGTAAGGGGACCAAGTTCTCCCTTCCATACATAACAGAAAGTAATCTCTAGCAACCCCCAAACTGGCTTTGTTAAGATAATTTTGGCTCTGGAATAATTTAAAGCTATCCTTTTTTTCTTTTAGAAATATATTTGATGAACACTAAGTAATACTTTCTATGTACCAGACACTTTTCTAAGCACTTTATAAGTATGCTTTTCTAAGCATACATTATAACATCTCTGAGTAGGTTCTATATTTTATCTAACTTTGTATAAAACAGAAACCAAGGCAGAGAGACTGAATGACTTACCCAGAGCTGTGAAGCCAGGAATTGGGAGCAGCAGGATTCCAAGGCAAGGATTCTGACACCAGCCTCTATGCTTTCAACGACTCAACTTTTAACAACTCTTGACCACCCTCATTAAACCATCTTCAAGTCTGTTACTGCCAAGGAAAGGAATTCTAGGCTTAATTAAATGAAGACTGAAGATTTAAGAATGGAAGTTTTAAAAAGTTCAACAAACAGTTGTGATGTCATGGTCTACAGGAAAGGTGACCCAGGAAGATGATATTTTGAAAGGTGGTTTTTCTTCAGTTTTGTTTTGTTTGTAGCACAGAGGAAATGAGAGAGTTCTGAGCACAGAAAATGAGGGGGACCCAGGGATTGGAGCAAGAAACAGGAGCTATCAGAAGTGAAGACTCATAGAAAAAGAGAGAAAGTGGATTGGGCTTATGAGATCAATGCATGGCTTACCATCATTGTCCAGAGCAAAGCACCTTGAAAATCATTTAAGATGAGAACAAGGAGGGAGATAGAAGAATGAGCATCAGGTAAGATGGCACTGGGGACAAAGGGATGTTTGATGCCATCTTGTGTGGGATTTGCTACCTTATTTCTCCTGGGATTTTTGCCTTTCTAAACTTGGTGGTGGTTGTGCCTCAGAGTTACACTTTTGGAAACAGTTAAAACACTCTAAAAATGAATGATCAGCATTATGTTATAAATGATCTTGATGAGGATGATAACTGGGAAATGTTTGAAGCCCGAAGCAGCCACTCTGTAAACATAGAGTTTATCACTGAGCTCAGGAATAAAACGGCCACATGCTAACCATATTAGAGAGTCATCTAAACAAGGCAAAGTATTGAAAAGTGGCACAATTTTTATTAGTCAAGTTAGGAACACAATACCCAAATAAATTGGGCAGTAATGGGTTTCTGACACCTCCACTTAATACCTTTGGGACTTTGAACAAGTTAATTAAGCTCTCTGTGTATCTATACCCTTGTCAGAAAAACACAGAAAATATCCAAATTGTGTTGGTTAGAAATGACACCTGTTAAGTGTTTGGTCTCCAATACCTGGCACATAGTAGGTGCTTACATATTTGCTGAATTAATAGTGAGAATGAAAAAAATATATATATAATTTCTCCGCTGGAAAAAAAGTTAAAGACTCGAAAGGCCTTCCTTATATTGAGAATTTATAAAAACACAGAGAGTAGAGAATGTTTATATTTCCACTATTCAGAATTGATGACCACTACAATTGTTAGAGATGCTTTGTTTTCTGAATGAAATAAAATAAGCAAATTATTGCGCTTTTCAACAGTATGTTTGGATCAAGGACACGTGTAAGGAGTGTATTCTCTGGGCAGGTAGCATAGGCTGAGAGATCAGAGGGAGAGAACAGAGCAAGGTACTCCACCTTCATTTGGCTTCCATTGCTTTCTGGCAAGTAGAAAGGTATTTTAGAGTGGAACAAACATTGGCAAAAGCATCTGAAGCTCTTTGTCTAGCAGCATTTCGCCTGAGGTCGGAAGCAAACAGGGATGCCCTTGGGGTATCACTCATTGTCATGTGATATTTGAGGAAGTATGGAGAAGATGACCATTCCAGAGAAGTGAAGAACGCAGACGTGCAGCCGTTCCGGAGGGAAACTAAACCATCATGAACTAATGGTTGGAAAGCTTACCCAGGCAGCACTACGGGTCAGTGCTCGAATGGTTAAGAAGAACCTGGAAGAGGAAGAGCTGATTCGAGGAACTTAGCACACATTTACTCAGGAAAAAATTCTTTCCAGAGTAAACTTCTTGGATTGAATTGTGGACTGGGAAATGGCAGAGCTGTGTTTAAGTGAGAACTTGAAAATTCCCTTTTGATATCTTCGTGGATAAAATGCTAAATATAGATAGGGTGATGATATAGTTAGGTAGATTGATAAGTAGGTGGATGAAAATATCTGTACGGAATGCTGAATAATGGTTGATGATAGCACAGTAGGAATGTGCTCCTGGTATGCCTGTCCTCAGTGGTAGGAACCGGCCATATTTAATAACGAAGGAGCTTTGCAGAGATGACCTAAAGATTATTCACAGGCTTTCAACGTTAACATTTAGACACTTCTCTACAATTCCATGTTTTTTTGATAACTTGTTCATTTAATCTAACAAATGTCATTTAGCAAATGTGAAAGTTCATTATATGAAAGGAAATGGTAAATCTCTAATATTCAGCAATGAAGTCTTTGTTGTAGCTGTAACACACTTAGAATGATATTAACAGTAAGAATGGAACTCTTTCAGCCTGTTATTAAAGCTTCAGCTATTCTGGGCTAATATTTTATCAATATTTTACACTTTGATCTCATCTTCATTGCATGTCGCTGTTTAGTGAACTAAATTGCTGAAACTGGATTTATGGATATCCTTGAGGGATTAAATACATCTTTTTTTGGTTGGTTGTAGTCCTTCATTCGTTTAGCAAACAATAAAGTCTCCTTTTGTTTGGTTAGTGTCAGGCCTCAGGGATTGAATTCTAATTGATTCAGGATAATCATAGTAACCCCATTTCTTTCGCCAGTGATTGGTCCAGGGGTTGCATGAGACCTCATTCTGGCCGATGAGCTCAAATGAGAATTCTGGGAAAGATTTCTCTCCTTGATCGAGGAGATTGTGGGTCAAGGGGCAGCTCTTTTCGGCTTCTCCTCTTCCTCCCTTTGGATACTGTTGCGTGAGCACATGATGTCTATAAGACAACAAGCCTAAGGACAAAAGCCCAATGCTGAGGAACACGCAGTGAAAAGGCGAGGAGTGGTGGGCGCTCGGTGGCATTGCTGGTGTGCCAGGCCAACCCTGGGACTTCCTGCCTGCCTCCGAACTGGAATTAGATAAATGATGCTTTAAAGCACTGTTGCGTGTACTTGACATTACTTGCTGCTGAACAGACCCCAACTGAGGCAGAAGGATCACTAATTTTTGGTGGGGCCCCAGAATAGTTTCTTCCAGCTATTCTGGTACAAGGTAAGAAATCTGTTAAATTCTGAAATAGTTTATCAGGTCCTTCCAGAAGTTAATGCAGCCTGCAGTGATAAACTGAGAGAGAAAAACTTGTTTAGCCTTTGAGAGATTGTTTTGTTTGTTTATTGTGTTTGCTTGCACATGATATGTACATTAAGTTAATTTAAAAGCCCCTTTGAATAGTTGATTTGGAGATGACATTTAAATATAAAAAAGATACATGTGTATCTTTTATATACATGTGTACCGAAAGAGTGAAATTAAAAATAAAAGAGATCTGACATTTTTTAGTTTGTTTTTCACTTTTATTCTCTATGCCAGTTGATTTATTAAGGCTTTTTGGATGTGAGCTTATCATATTGCAATCTTCTCCAGGAAAAGGCAATTTGAAGGTTCTTGTGGCTGAAGGCACATTATGATGGCAGCAAATCAAATAGAACATGGACTTTCATTTAAGACTGTCAATTTGATGAATAGAATGAAGTTGACTTAAAACAGACAGGACCTGATAAAAATGATCTATTTCTAACAGGTGGAAAGCATGTGGAATGATAGTTAAATAAAGCACATTCAGTTACTATGTTCCAGAAATTATATATTTTGATTTTTTTGAACATATAGAATTAAATTTAATAAACTACAACCTAGAATCTTACAATCCAAATTCTCTTTAAATAATAGCCATTTTGATAAATTTAGAAATCATGTACATAGTTCTTCCTCGTTTCTTTGGTAGAAATTTTAATTCTTCAAACAATTATTTTTGCTTAATTTGTTATTCAAAAAGAATAAGACTTTTTTTTAAAACTAATTTTATCTTCCAATTTGTTATAAAATCCTAACCTTATATAATTAATTTGTACTTTGTGATTTTTCTTTAATATAGTGCTTGTGTAGGCTCTGAGAATCATTTACTCAATATTTTTTATTTATCACATGTTTATGGACTGCCTACTCTTTGCCTTTTAGTGGGGGAGAAAGACATATCAAACAATAACGTAAACAGATAAACTATTTAAATGATGATACTCTATTATAAAGTGCTTTGAAGAGACAACCTGTGGGTCCCGATCTGGTCTGAGGGTCAATGAAGTTTGGACTGAAACCTGAAAGACAAACGAAATATATTATACATACCTACACTACTCTTACTCAGTGGTTTTTCCCCTTGGTAATTTGATCTTGAGTGTATGAGTTGTGTTCAGGTGACTCGCGCCTGTTAGAGAGCTGGTCTGAGCCCCAGATAGAGGAGAGAAAGTAGCAAAATCACACACAAGGAGGCTTGAAGATGGTTATCTAAAGAAGTCCAAGAAAGCAGCATCCCTGAGCATGGCCCAGAAGAATCCAAGAAGAGAAGGAAAAGCTCAAATGGCAGGTCCTGGGCAGGAACATAAATAGCTTGTTTCTGTAGTTTTGTATCCAAGAAAACAAAAATCGAGTTATTAATCTTATATGGGAGTATTTTCATTTTTATTTTATGTATTTCAATCATTTAGCAACTCATGGAGTCTCTAATAACAGTTCGAGTGCCTTAATTTGAGAAAGAGTGGATCCAGCACTGTACCTGAAATAAGCTTGGTGTCCAGTCCCTGGAAGACATGTTCCCTGGGGGCCAGGGCTACTGTCTTTCCCATCTATGGCTCTCTTATCTGTGCCTGGAACAGGGCCAGATGCATAGTAAGTGTGCAATAAATACCTGCTGAATGAATGAATGAACGAACAAATGACTGTCAACTAAAAAATGAGAGTGCATTCATAAGGCCGTACATGTATTAATTAGGAAGGACATTTCAAACTCTCAGTTTTCCATTCTCTCTCCCACTCACAGTCCCAGCTTCTACAGAAAATCAGAGCTTTCCATCACACTGTGAGAGTCTTCAGGATAAGTTCTTTGTTTTACTCTCGTTTTTACTTTCAGAGCCTCAGAACTCAATGAGGGAAATAGTAATTGCTCAATAAATTTGTGTAGAAAGATTGAGTTTCAGTACTGCTTGGGGATCAATATTATTCCTTTCAGTTGCTCTGGGATTCCAAGATTCTGGGCTGTGGGGCCATCTGAATAGGTAAGAAGGCTTACTCATGATGTCCTTTTGATCACCCACAAAGCTCTTCGTAGAGGGGCCAAGGTGTCTGTACCTGCTGTACATCACACCTAGACCTATAGAAGGTAGCATTACAGAAAGTACCAGGGCACTGACGTTTTCATCATATTTGTAGAGTTTACACAGCTCTTGTCTTCTTATGAGATTGGAGAATTTGTGAAAACATATTATAAATAGTAAAACATTATTCGAGTTTACAGTATGAACTCCACAGATTTCCAAGGAACCAGAGTCAAACATTGCATTTACTTAATATGTAGCTTCACTCTCTTTTCACTTGTAGGTTTCCACTTTCAGACATCCTTGGCTCTCTGAAATTTACTTGTGAAAGAAGCTACATTGTTTATCCTGTAGCATTTCCCACATTCTGGACTTTGATGTTGTTATATCCATGATGTCAATTAGCATGGTCTTCTAAATTCTGATTAGATCTAGATATCTGATCAGAGCCAAGTTCATGTTCATTTTCCTGTAATAGTGCTTAGGTGGTGGGGTGTATTTCTGAGGAGGCACATCTCTTTTGGTAATATTAAGATTGATCAATGAGTTCATGGCGTATCATCCCGATCAATTCCATTGTAATCTTCCCATCGACTTTTTGCCTCATGATTTTAGTAACCACTGATCATCATTGCCTAAATCTTTTTTTATTATGGGCTGCAAAAAGGCAATATTGTAACTCAAAGTAGATGGTAAATCCCACCCAAATCTGAACCCGGATGGCCAGATTCAAAGTCCAGTGAGTAAGAAGAAGCAACTCTGAATGATCTGAAAAACTGTCACTCTTCTTTTTCAAATGTTATACCATATCCACTCCTTTCATTTCAGCTAAAATCAACTTGTCTTCCTTACCTGTAGTGCTTGGTTGCATTATCAAATTACAGTCCAATATTATTTTAAAGGATTCTTGAATTATAATGAAGGTGGAAGAAATGTTGTACAAGCAATTTTCTTAGAATTTTCTCTTTACTGTGAACATGGATAACTTCAAAGTGAAGTAGAGTTGTAAGCAGAAGAAAAGCGTGAGTGCTCACAGAGTATGTGCATATCAAAGAGTGACATAAAAACAGTCGGGTTAGTTTTATGCAGTGTTCTCACTGTTCTGGTAACAGTACATAAGTAGGTGCTATGAAATGCGGATTGTATAATTTGATGATTCTGCATATGAGTTAATGTTCTCATATTTGCATTTAAAATTAATATTGGACAATATAAAGATGGATAGTAAAATTTCCACTAATTAAAATTTTTAATTTTTATTTACCTCGAACACCACTAAGTAGCAAATAAAAAAACAAAAAACCATGACAAGTCATGAAAGAAAGAAAAAAATTTTATATTTTAATAGATTTTAATGGCACTTTTGTGCTGCTTTTTGAAAAAGAGCTTGACATTTTCATCTTGCACTGGGCCCAGCAGATTGCATAGCCAGTCCTGTCTGCAAGAAACCATGGAATTTTATGTCCCTTTTTCTTCTTGATGTCATACTTGACTATTATTTTTCTCTTTTTCTCCTGATTATTTTGACAATTTGTATAGTCTTACAAAATCTGGCTCAATGGATAACCTTCTCATTTAATCTTTTGATGCTTTAAAAATCTAAAACCTGAGATGCTTCAAGCTCTCCACTTACAAGTAAGTGTTCAATGTGAGGGGATGGTATTCTGATCAATTAATTAACCTCTTATCTGTTTTTTTTTGTTCAAAGATTGTATTTAAATAAGAAGACAGAATCCAGGTTTTCAGTTTTAAAGAAGGAAGAGAGTAAAAACAATTATTTCTTAGGCTTGTTAATATCAAACCACATCAAACCAAACTATGACAAAAACCCTCTTGCACTGAAAATGTTCCACTCTGGGAGTGGAGTTTGTTGTTAAATATCAGACTCCTAGCGATCAGGTTATGCTTGAGCATTTCTGGAGAGTAGAATATCAAAATAGATGTCCCTGTTGGGCTATGAACAAAAATATAGTAACTTACTTTTATTTTTCTATGCAATTTTATGAAAGGGTTATTATCTTAATGTGAAATTTTTGCTCTTCTTACGAGTTGCCATTTATCTCTGCATCTTTTTTTTTTTTTCTTTTTCCACAGTCGTCTTCGCTTTATTGAAGAAAAGAGTTCCAGTCTCTGCTGAAATGCTTCAAAATTAACTGCCGGTTTTGCTGTAAAAATGAGAATTGGTTTGTCAAAGAGAAGCTACCATTTGGCAGTTCCATTCTGTCCACCTCCCCAAACCCCTCCAGAACTAACTGTTCTTGGAGATAACGTGGTGCATTTATATCCAGAGAATTCATCACGCATTATTATTATTTTTTTTTTGTATCTAAAATTGTGTCAAATTTGACTCCCTTCGTTTTCATTTCTATTTTTCAATTCCTTTTAAGGTAACATTGCTAGTAACTAGTTACTCTTACTACTCTAATTCCGGTCGATTTCATACAATTTATTTCTCTTCTATGTACATATTATAAGGCTGCTTCTATTTTACTCATAATTTCCCTTTGTTTCTTTTCATTTTTGTGGTTCCTGTTTCACTTGTCAGCACATTCCTTAGGTCTATAAATACTAGCTAGTGTCATACATTTATTCAAATATGCATAGACAGAAGAGGTCAGGTCAACCTGGGCAAGAAATCTAAAGAAAAACTCTCCGAGCTAATACTTGTGAATCAGACGGTGACTAATAAATTCCCTCTCAGAACTTCCTTCTGGGTGAGGGCCCAGCTCAGGAGGTCTGCATCAAGCAATACCGATCTCCCTCAAATGTGAATTGGGTCATGTCATGTCCTGCTTAAAACCTTTGAATAGTATTTTTTAAAGCTTCCCAGAGAACCTATTGAGCAAAAACAGAGCATCAGCATCCAGGGGAGTGGAAATGGAAAACCTTGTAAGGAGAAGAGGAAGAGGAGATTAGGGACGGGTGACGAGGGGAGCACAAAGCCACATGCACCGGGGCGTGTTTCAAGGAGGAAGTTAAATGTCTGCCATCAGGGCATTGGCATTATACTTCATGCTACATAATACTTCATTATACTTCATGCTACATTATACTTCATGCTACATAACCATTAAGAACTCATCCTCTAATAAAATGGTAATTAATTAGAGCAAGTCCTCAGTCTGCAGAAATTTCATCTGTATTGTGGATGAAGGCATGGGAGCAGGTTGGTCAAATTCTCAGGTAATCTAATAATTTGAAGAAATCATGCAGTTATTATTGAAATTTTTTTATTGTGGATTAAATTTGGCAAAAAATTAACAAATATAAATATAAAACTATAAAGAATAAATATAAGCAAATATAAAGTTCTGCGCTTAGGTCTAAGAGGGAAAGATATAGCTATATAAAATCATATGTTCAAGGTATTTAGTTGATTAAAAACAACAAAAAAAAATATGTGCAAGAAGGTCAAAACCCTTTTGCTCCTTTCTGCACTGAACAGGCATGGCTCTCTGAAGTCTTTTCAGCTATAGCCATGTTCTTCTGTCAGCCTTGGTCTCCCCTCGGGACTTTGTAGGTGCTGGTCCCTCTGGAACAGCTGCCTCCAGAATGTTCTTCCCTAGATACACACATGTTTCACTCCCTTACTTATGCTGTTCTCTGCCCACCTAGCCTCTCAGAGGTGTCTTTTTTGACCACCTTATTCAGAATGCCACCTCCGACACTTTCACTTTCCTTCCTCTGACCTTCTCTAGCTTCCTTCATGGCACTATCTTTGCCTGGCACTGTATTGTATGTTCATTTGCTGATTTGTTGTCCATTCTGCTTCTAGAAGGTCACCTTCACGAGGAGCTATTTGGTCCGTCTTATTCACCTCCATGTCCCTGCCTCCAAGATGCTTAATTCTAGACTTTTTATTGGAATTATGTAGTGGGGCTTAACATGAAATAATGGGTTGCATTAGACCTAGACATTCTCTTGCATCTTAAGAATTTGTTCTTTGCAATCACGCCTCTCTCTCTTTTTCACACTTGCATCATTATCAAACGTAATGAGGCATAACACATGTTATCTTAACAGTTGACATCACGATTTCTTTGTCTGATATACCACTTGGAGTCGAGGGTGAGATTTTCAAGAGCAGGCTCAAGCAGCACAAAAATCTTGCTAAGGAGGGTTTGTTATATTTTGGGGTGGAGCAGGAAGAGTGAGGAGGAGAAAGAGGATGCAAGAGAAAGGCAGAGGTTAAAAAACAGGTCACAAAAGTACCAAAATAAGAGAGTGACCCAATGACATTTTCACGAACAGTTCCTTTTTCATTATAGCTTCATATGTTCACAAATATATTACAAGAGTAGATTTTATTTTGTGCCATCACAGAAACAGGAAATCAAAAGGCAAAATACTCTATGATGATATAAGCACCTAGAAATTTGTATAAATCTCGACTAGTGCTTCAAATATCACATGCTGAGAAATTTGGGAGTTCAAGCCAAGATCTTAGGATCCTGAGAGGACTAGATGACATCTGAGTTACAAAATACAACTTAATAATTGATTTTGAGGGAGAGACAGAGGCATCTGTGACTGTTGTCTTAATTTTCACCACTTTCTCCCTCATATCCCAGCAAATCCTTATAACTTTCAGTATGGAACATGAAGCTTTCAGGTCTCAGTAGTGGCTAAGATCATAGACTCTGGCCCTGGATGTTGGGCTAGCATCTCAGCTTACTACCTATTAGCTGTATGATCTTGGGTATGTTACTCAACGTCTCTATGTCTCACTCACACATCTGTAAAATGAGGATAGTATTTCTTAGGATTGCTATGAGGATTTGAGCTTACACGTAATTAGTGTCACAGAAGTGTTGTTTTTATTACTATTACTATTATCTTTATTATTATTGATGTTATTATTATAATTACATGGCTAGATCAGAGAGCAGGTTAGACTTGAAAACATAAAGTGGCTAGCCCATGAAAACTGTAGGCAGAAACCAAATTAAAAATACAATTTTGGTCTCTTGGAATTTCATCCCCCTCCATTGAAAGGTACAACGCATCATTTGGAGAAAGAGAAACAAAATATTTATAAGCTCAGAATCCCCAGGTCCACCCTCCAACCCCATTTCAGTAAGCTAATTATTTCAAAAATGCCTGAAATGTATGTTTGAGATACTTTTAAAAGGGCGAGGGGTCACCTGGTGTGGAAGGTTCCCGCAAGCGGATGTTGAGTGAGCTCTGGGAAGTGAAGGCCAGGTTTGGTCATAGCTGGAGACTGAGGAGGTTTCATGAACTCCAAAACTTTACTTCTGAGTTGCAAGAAAAGCTGCAAATTTTCCAGAGGATATTTGGTGAGAAGAGGCTGTCAGCACGTAGAGGAAGAGACCACCACTGCTGGCCCTTCCAGTTCTAACCAGACACCATGCAGCACACAGAGGTGTTGACATCTGCGAGACAGAGAGAGGGGCTAGATGCACCCCATGCTCTGGGTCCCCAGGAAGCTCTGAACAGGCAGAAGGGAAGGCTGTCTAACTTATAGCTGTTGCAAAGACACGTGGGTGTAAGTGCCCTACAAAAGTGAAAGGTGGTTGGCAGGGTGACAGGGCATGTGGCCAATCTCTGGCTGGATGGAGCACAACAAAACGCAGACTCTTCTCCTAACACTCGAAGAGAAGTAAACTCTCCCATGACCCTGTCCATATACGCCAGGCAAGAGAAGACAAACCACTCTGTGACCAGGGCTAAGTGGTGGCAGTTTCCTCAGGAAACAGTAATAGAAGAGAAAGGAAGTGTGTGTTCAATGAAGAATTTATACTAAGACATAGACGAGACTAATAGAATGAGACTTGTGCTATACTGCTGGGGCTATGCTGTTGACGAGTGTGTGTGTGTGTGTGTGTGTGTGTGTGTGTCTGTGTGTGTGTCTGTGTGTGTGTGTGTGTGTGTCTGTGTGTGTTTCCTACATAAGAAATAAAAAGGGGGCTCAGTGGAAGGCACTTTTTTGGGAAATAAGTTATATGAAGGCAGATGGTATTTTCAGGGTTCTGTTTACCTCATATCCTTTCAGATGTAAACTTTGTGTTCACTTTGAGGCTCTTTTCTTTTTGGTAACTCTTCTTTCCCCCTGAACATTATATCCTCGTGACTTATTCTTTCTCGTTACTCCAAGATCAACTTGGTTCTTAGGTGAAAGAGTGCCCGGAAATTGCTGCGCCCTCTGGCACACACACTTCCTCTTTCTCTATCAGGTCCAGGAAGACTCAGAGAGGGCATGAGAAAAGTCTTCAACAGAGTTCTCCATGTGGGCAATCCAGGGAGCTGTCTTTTCCCTGCAAGTCCCCAGAGAAGACCTGAAAATTCTTCTACGATTGTTCATGTGACATTGGGAAACAGGGATGGGTTATTGGCACATTGCCTTCAACTTTTGCAATGCAAACTGCAATTAGTCACCCTGCATTTGACCTCATCAGCATGCCTTTGGACCTCCAGCTACCAGGCAAAGTCATCTGCCTGAAGTTGCTAAGGTCTCTTGGGACTCCTTGTTTATTGGGATCCTTTGCCTTTTCTGTCATGGAGGGATGCAAACGCAATAGATCTCACAGTCCTTGTCCCCAAGAAACTTGAGATGGAAGTGACATAAATACAGATGAGATAAGACATATGAACCCATCAAGAAGAAAATATAAACAATTTCTTGGTGATTTAAAATGTTTATTGTCTCTCCCAACTACTTGATTGTGGCTGGCCATCTGTCTTTTCAATGAATGTGACTATATCCAATTCTGAAGGAGTTTATCACTTTATAGACTGATTTTAATTAATTTGTAGGATATATGAAGTGAGTTCATGTGATAATAGTCATTTCTGCTTCAAAAAATGCCAAAGAAGTCTGCGGCCATGCTACCCTGAACAAGCCCTGTCCTGTCTGATCTTGGAAGCTAAGCAGGGTCAAGCCTGGTTAATACTTGGATGGGAGACCACCTAGGAAGACCAGGTGCTATAGACGTAAAAAATAAAAAATAAGGGATTGTAAGCTGACAAGGTCCTTGCAATCTGTAAGGTCAACCAAGGGGTACCTCACCTAAAAACAAAATGACAAAGAAAATAGACATTAGAAACTACGTTTGGTTGTTGTAAGTATTGCCTTTTAAATTTTGAGACTGGAATTTTTCAAGACATTGGGAGTATTCTGGAGAATTTCTAAAAGTATTAGCTTCCTGCCTGAATAGTTTGTGTTTCAAAATAATAAGGTGTTGCATCTTGACAAAAGTCCCATACAGAATTATTCCTATTTTCCTCTACTTCGTAATCACAGAATTCTCTCCAAAAATTTTTGCAATTTTCTAAAACATCTATCATTGAAAAACATGTAGTAAGCGATCATTAAAAACTGAATCTTCGAATTGATTAGATAATCAGTACAGAGGTTTCACACACATCCCTTGCTTATACAGAAGGAGATTTCATGCTTAGAAGTACATGTGGGGAAAGGTATAATTCGTGGGATGCTCTAAAGTACCCCTTTAGATTCCTTTATATTATAGATAATATTAATTATTTGGGGGCAAGACACCAAAGCTTTTAGGCTCTTGTTGAATAAACATTCCCCAGGGTCGACAGTGGGGAGCATGACTACGTTAGCATGAATTAAGATCGTATGTGAACTGAAAGCAACTTGGAGACCATTGACTACATATTCTTCACTTCACAGATGAGGAACCTGAAACTCAGAGGGCAGAAATAATGAGGCTGATGATGGGGGAGAAGAGCAGTTGAAAGGGAGACTCTGAGAAGACAGTGAACATAGATGAGTGTTTTATATAGGCTTACTTTATTTATACATATTTATCAGGTGGATTATGGAATACCTGCTTCCTTCACGGTTCCAGAGACGAATTCTTATTTCTAGGGGTCTTTAGAGAACATAAGCATGCTTTTCTCTATCCTAAACTTACCAGTGAATAGGAAACAAATGCTTCATTGTGAAGAAATTAATACATCCCTGAGGATGAGCAATTTATCCCCTCTCCCTGGTGAAAACAGCCCCCTGGGAGCTGGTGTGGCATCCAAGACACCAGGCACCCAGTTTGTTTATTTCTTTTATTGGTTGTATTTGCTAAATTCCTGTCTCTAATGAGCAAATAGATCTTAGATGCACATAAAGTTCATTTATTTCCTTTGATAGGCTTACATATTTATAGAAAAACAAACCACTCCAAGCACTGAAAGAACAAAGTCATGCAGCTGCATAAAATCTTTTAATTATGACAGAAACAACTCTTTGAGTTTTAAATCAGTAAAACAAAGTTAAGTGGAAAACTGAAAGCTTATGTTTGACAAACATATTTTCCCAAACAGATTGAACACTTTTGGGTCTCAGACACTATTCTACTAGTGTTTTTAATTTAATTCTCGAACTTTAAAAAATCCTGACCCAAGTAATTTTTTTTTCAGAATCATCCAATTTACATCATTTGAGTTTTAAATAAAAATAAGAGGCTTTTAAAGTTAAAAATTATTACTTAGGAATTACAAACGAAAGCTTGAGTTCCTTATGGAGGACACAAAGAAACACGTTTAATCAGATAAGTAAATTTATTTCAACACTACGAATTATAGTTTCTTCCCCAAGTTAGTTTACATAAGTAGTCTTTGGTAGAAAATACCAAAATTTGGTAAGATTACATTGATAGCAAGGTTACTGCACTCAAACTTTGTTTTGGTTGTTAATGGATTTGAAATTAGGCAAAAGAAATTAAAAGTTTTTTTTTTTTCAGGACTCCAGAAAAATTTGTTTGAAGTTTTATATAGTTCTTATTAGTTGCATTTAATTCATTTATGCTTCACATTTTATAATTAAAATATGTTAATTAGACTCCCTGAAGTTGCTCCATCTTAACTGGGAGAAAAAGTCACAAATCCAAATGTGTCTCAGACTTCAGGGTAGCTAATATTTTAGATGAAGAAAACCTTCCAGAATGTTTACAGAACACAGTTTTGGAGTACGATAGTGGGATGCTGTGATTCTCAAAACTTTGCTGTTCCTTTTATTTTTCTCTGGCCCATTTTATGCCCTGGGAGCTAAAGCAAATGCTTCAGGAAAGAAAAATTAGACCATCCCCTCTCTATAAAGTATTTGAAAAGCTG
>NW_011888826.1:3854621-3873193 GCF_000151845.1 Pteropus vampyrus
TATAAAGTATTTGAAAAGCTGTTCCCCCCCCAAATAAAAAGAAGTGCTCTTTTTAAAAACCTAGCTTCTGAAATACTAAAAAAAAAAAAGAAAACCTTCCAGAATGTTTACAGAACACAGTTTTGGAGTACGATAGTGGGATGCTGTGATTCTCAAAACTTTGCTGCTCCTTTTATTTTTCTCTGGCCCATTTTATGCCCTGGGAGCTAAAGTAAATGCTTCAGGAGAGAAAAATTAGACCATCCCCTCTCTATAAAGTATTTGAAAAGCTGTTCCCCCCCCAAATAAAAAGAAGTGCTCTTTTTAAAAACCTAGCTTCTGAAATACTAAAAAAAAAAAAGAAAACAATCTCAAAATTCTATTTCTTTATTTCACTGTTTTCTACTTAAAGAGTAGCTTGCCACTGAAAATTATTTTCTATATAGTGAAACTTTTGCTTATTTTAGAAAGCAGCCAATATTTTGGTTGTACCTAGTTAAATTTGTTTTCTTCTTAATTTTGCAGAAGCACAAGACTCAATGCTGAGGAGCATTAAAAGAATTAAATTTTTTTTACACATTTAAATTCATGGCATCTTAATATGTACCGTAAAGTATATTTTACACTAGTTAAAACGACATATTATTCCATATATTTAAATTTTACTTATTCCTCCAAATGCCCACGGTGAAATAGTGCATGCCCGTAGGCCCAGGTGCAATCAGGATAACACAGGAGCGTTTGTTCTATCCACCCCGTACCTACCCAGTGGGCATGTTGTACATTGAGCTCACCGCTGACTCACTGAGCGCACAGACTTATTACTCATTCATTCAATAGATTCCATAAAGATTTCTTGAACACCTTTTATGTGTCAAACATCGTGTTGCGAACTGAGAATACCTTAATGGAAAAACACAGACGCTCAGTGACAGCCGGGGGATGAGGAGCGGGGCGGCGGACACTGGGAAATTCAGAGTTGTCACCTGACGCGGAGGATGAGCAATCTTTTACTTGTTTTTAGGAGATCACATATTACCAATTCTACAGTATGTAAAACCACAGGAAAAAAAATCAAAAATTTAATTCTTCTTGTGAGAGCCATCGCCAAACCTGGAATTCGTGGGATCGGAGGTCCCAGCGTGGGGAAGGATGCTCCTTCTGGGAATAAGGAATAGATTTTCACACGAGGAACACAAGAAGGCAGTGGACTGGCTCCTGATCCGTTTCTTGAATCCAGGGAGATATTGCCTACCCCCGGGAGTGAGTTCAGCAGCTCGCCCTGGATGACGGTAGAGCAGAGCCCTGGGCCTGCGGATCCACGTTGAAAGGAAACCGCCACCCTGTGTCGCGAAGCGCGATGGGAACAGACAGCTAATGAATACAATCCTAGAATTCCTGTACCCTGAGCCTTGTGCCCTTCTTCCTGGGTGCTCGTGTAACTGGAAACCTCTGGGAATTTGGATGAGTCTCCGCAGAACCATTCCTTCCTTCCATTCAGAAAACATCTCCTTCCTGGCATGGGGTGTGGCACCTAGTAGGTGATTAATATTCACGGAATGAATAAATATCAAGTTCCTCTATTACGAGACACTTTGGGAGTGATATAGAACAAGAAAAAGATAAACTTTTTTATTTATTCATTAAAAAATTAGCGTGATCGGGATTATGAACTTTTAGGAACCGAGACACAACTTTTGTCTTTTTTTTTTTAATTTAAATATTTATTTTCTGCCTGGCATGGTTCCTTTCCCTTTAAACTTGTTGGCTGACACAGATGTCTTGTGCACATCAAGGTGCATGAAACAAGTGTGCTTTGATCTAACTATGTCAGTCTCCCCTCCTTAGCATTCTCTCTCTTGTTCTCTCAACACCCCCAAGTCAAATAAACATGGAGAAAAGAGCTCAGGATAGAGTTTCAAGAGTCCTGTTGTCTCTAGCAATACAGGAGAATAAATCCTGGGCTTGTTTTTAGCACATACCACAAACCTTGCAGAATAGACCCTTCATGATTTCTTTCCCAAGTTGGAAGTTGATTTCCATGTTCTTTACGTCAGTAAAACTCTGAAATACACCTGTGACTAATTGTAATTCTAATCATTCCACGTCTGTGTGATCTAGATAAAAAGAGGAAAAGCTTTTTATTTTGAAAATTTTCCATCATCCACAAAAATAAAGACAGTAGTACAACGAGTTTGAAGTGCCAGCTTTAGGTGTCCACAACTGTCAAACCGTAGCTCATCTTTTTTATCTAGACCTCCACCCACTCCCCTATGACAAGGATTATTTTGAAGTAAAACCCATATATCACAATATTTCATCTTCACATATTTTAGTATATATCCCAAAAAGATGAGGACTCAAGATTAATCTAAAAATTATCTAAAAATTAATAATAATTTATTATTATTATCAAATGTCTACTTAATATTTACATTTTTTAAATGGACTTAATTAGATTTTATAGATACGTTTCAATAGGATGTAAATAAGAGTTCTATATTGAAACTGGTAATATATTTTTTAATGTCTTTCACTGATCTGTACATTTCCCCTTAACCTCTGCTTACTTATAATATGTTTGTGGATTACATGTCTGTGATGTGTTTAACCTTGGTCCCCTGTATTTTCTGTAAATTGGTAGTAAGTCTGGAAGCTTGATTGACTCAGTTTTTAAAACAGAACTTCCTTTTTGGTGGTGGTGTTTTTCCTCACCAGGAGTTATGTAACATCCGGGTTATCTCTTTTCTTGTCGGGCTACCAGCCATTTATGAGTATTGCCCAGATCTATTCCTTGCTTAGAAATTACAAAGTGGTAAAATTATAATTTCTCATTTACTTTTTATGGAGAATCTTTCTGTTGATTTTTGACTTACCCAGAAGTACATATTGTAAAGGCCAGGATAAATGTTTTTTTCATTGATTTACTAGTTTTTGAAATATAAATGGTTCCTTCCAACTTTCCAAAGATAATCAGTACATTTTCAAGTATAATTATGAACTTATGAATTTAATTTAATTATATTTAATGTTTTAATCCATTGCAGTTATTATCCTTATTAACACTCAAATCAACTTCTTTGTGCCCAGTGGATGCTTTTGCTACAACCCTAGGAATCTATGATGGCTTCTTTGTTTTCTGTTTTGACCAGATGGTAAATATTTTAGTTGTAATTACCATGGACAGTATATAAATGGATAAGGGTGGCTGTGTTTTTACTTTATAAAAGTCAGGCCCACAAGAAGCTGTTTGCAGACCCCTGTTCTAAAGTATAAAAACCTATGTTCCAAGAGAAAAATACAGAGCAAAAGCAACATCCTTAAGGACCTTTAATCCTTGCTCTATCTCTCCACCCAACCGAAATGTTTTTCTTTTTAATAGTCTGAAAAGGAAGAGAAGCAGCAGTGGAAAAGCACAGTTAGAGCGAATGATGGGGGAGCAAGTGGAACTGATTTCATGAGATAATAATGCTAACTTCTTGTTGAAATTAAAAACATTTTATATATGTTTTTATATGCTGTATATGTGTATATCTACATGTGTAGATACATGTACATACATAGAGATTTTGTGTTTTGTATGTCTTGGGCTGCTTGGCAGAATGCCAACCAGTTTCATAACTGCAGGACAATATTCAATCTCATCATGTTAAAAACTCACTAGCAAGTCTTTCTTTAGGATTACCTGGTGACTCTGCTGGTGGACTCCAAGAATCTTAGTGTTGGATGATTTTTCAGCTTTCTTTTGTGTGACTTTCTCTTAAATCATCCAGCAACCAGCCATATAGACTCTTGTTGATCATCTCTAGTGATGAGATGAGAGGCTCACTTCCTCCTTAGGTTGCCCATTTCTCCAATGCTTCTCGAAATGATTTTCTCTGTATTAATTCCACATCTGTATCTTCATCACTTCTATAAGTAAGTCATTCCCAGCTGCCTAGCTTGGTCAAATTCCTGTCACATGCTTTCCTATGACTTGTACCTTTTCTGCGTAGAATTTGTCACCTCCATTTGTGTGGGTGTTTGGCCAGTTACTATCCTTATATTAGACCGTAAGCTTCAAGAGAGGAGGGATTATAGGTGCTTTTATTTATACTGTATACCATATATCTAGCATAAAGCAGACTTTCAAGAAATATTTTTCAAATGAATAAATTGGTTCTTATTTTTCCCTCTATAGCTACACAGAATAAGTACCACCGTTTAAAATACCCTATTCCCCTTAATCTTATTTTTCCTAGGGTAAACATCTAAGCTTTCTCCAGATTTCCTCTCCTTGTATAGCTTCTAATTTGTTTGTTATTGTAGCTGTTTTCCTTTGAGCAAATTCCAGCCAGGCACTGAGAATTGACTAACAGTCTAGATGCACCTTGACTAGGTTAGGGTTGGAACGGGACCATCGTGTCCTTGTAGAGACTGAAACCACAATTGATATCTGGTAACGGCATTATATGATGTTGATTCATATGCTGCATTAAAAATATTTTGTCTCTTTACCTTTTTATTTCCAAGTGTTTACTGAATCTGTTGGTAGTCAACACTATCAGAGTGTTCGAGTTATTTAAATTCACTGTGTTAGCAGTTTTCTCACACATAATGTTGGTTTAAATAAATGTCCTACTTACCATAATTTTTATATTGAAAACCTGTTTGTGTGATCCCTGACTAGTACAATTTAACATGAATATATTACTATTCTTCACCAAATAATCTTAAAACAAAGAGAGTTCCTTTATATTTATTCCTGGATAATAAATGATTTAAGTCTCCCCCCAACTCACCCTAATAACAACATAGCACTTCAGCTGGTCAGGAGTTGATCCTTGTGTGGTGTATTCTTTTAGGACTCATTTCCAGTATATTTTGGTTTCTAATGTTTACCGATCTGTTATTTCTGATCCATTCCTTGTTTTGGACAGGGTTCCAGAGGACAGCAGCAGTTCATTGGTTTCTGTGCCTCTGATAAAAGTTGCTCTCCATTTCAACAAAGCTCTCCTTTCCGTGGGATTTGCAGTGGTAATTGAATATCTGAGTTAGGCATCTGCTCTCATGAATTCCTTCCTTGGAATATATTCAGCAACTCTCTAACCTCATCTCTCTCACAAACAACACAGGCCTGGAACATCATGATCTCTTATTAATTAAAGGGACAAGGAGCTTGGGACCTGCCGCTCTGAGAGATTCCAGACCAGCAAGGGCTCTGGTGAATAGCTGACCCAGGCATAAATGCTGGCCAGTCTTTTTCCTTTTAGGGTGTGGATTCATCTGATTTTCATTCATGTAAAAAGGACGGAATGCACTGAATTATAAATTTCCTCTCTGTCCTTATCATAATAAGTATTTCATGGGCACCATGGTTGTGGATGTAAACATACATGATAGAAAATCCTAAGTGATGTAGGATTTTTGTACAAGTTCAGAATACAGAGACAAGTTTAGTGTCCCTAGTCTCTTTTCTTCTACCTTCTTTTTTGTTACCTCAGATGCTTCTGTGACGTCTGCTGCATTTTTGTTCCATGAACTCTCAGACGTTTCTTTCCCAAGCTTTAGGTTCAGGAATCAGACTGCTAGTTGGGCATCTCCACCTGGGTTTTTGAATGTTTCTTCAAACTAAACATACCCAAAATCAAAGTCATCAACTTTCTCTTCATATTATTTCAAAATTCTGTCTTTCTATTAATACTAATGAGTTATTTAATCCCTCAGACTCAACATCTTCATCAAAACTGCCAGCTCTTCGTTCATTCTCATGTACCCACACAACCCGTAGCCTGCAATGCTGAAATGCTTCTTACTTGTTTCTTCAACTCAAACCTCTTAGCTCTCATATGAAAAATGCATATACAAAATATACATAAAAATTTGCTTACAATCCCAATGAGCTCAGAGGTGAACTTAATTCACTTGCATTTACAAGGCTTGTGGGTATGTGAATCAAGTTTATCTTGGGCCACCTGCTAAGCACTTGGAATTGTGGCATTATGTCCAGTCAGTGCTCCCATTCATTCTCGAAACTGTTCCTATTTGGATGATAAGGTATGACCTTAATCAGGGGTTCACATGCCCTCTAACATCATGTACATCTTCTAGGGATACATGATTCACTTTAGGACTTCTGTCTCAATGCTAGCCTCTGCCTCTGTGTCTGTGCTCTGGATGGTCTTTTTTATCAGCAATGCTACCCTCATCCATTCCATCCAAACTCCACTTCCTCCATAAAGGACTTACATCAAGGCAAATCTCTTCTGAAAAGCACTTATCTAAATCGCTTTAATCACGTTCACATCTCCACATCCTTGTTCTGAAATCTCCCATATTTATTGTTTATTCAAGCATGGTATTGCTTTATATGGTTTATTCATTGTTTCGTAGGCCAGTTTTATTTCTCTAATGCAATAATGGCAGGGTGATGGAGGGCAAAGCTCATGGACCACTCAGCAGTGTTAGCTATAGTCATCATGGTGTACATTACATCTCCAGAACTTATTTATCTTAGAACCGGAAGTTATACCTTTTGACTACCTTCCTCCAATTCCCTCTCCTACCCTCCACCTCTGCTAACCACAAGTCTGATCTCTTTTTCTGAGTTTTTGTTTTTAAAGATTTCACATATAAGTGAGGTCCTACAGTATTTGTCTAGAGCTTCATTTGTCTCTGTCTGACTTATTTCATTTAGCATAATGCCTTCAAGGTTCATTTATGTTGTCCCAAGTGATAGGATTTTCTCATTTTTTGTGACTGAATAATATTCCATTGTATATATGTATATCCCATAACTTCTTCATTCATTTATTGATAGACACTTAAGATTGTTTTCATGTCTTGGCTACTGTAAACAATGCTGCTATGAACTGGGCAGGCAGATATCTTTTCACGTTAGTGTTTTTGTTTCCTTGGATATATTCTCAGAAGTGGAATTACTGGATTATGTAATTGTTCTATTTATAATACTTTGAGGATCTCATAGTGACTTTAATTTCTTCTTTGAACCATTGTTTTTTCAGAAAGAGTGTTGTTTAATTTTTATGTGTTCATGAATTTTCAAGTTTTCTTCTTGTAATTGATTTCTAGTTTCATGCCATTGAGTTCAGAGAAGATACTTCATATGATTTCAGTGTATTTGGGTTTGCTAAGATTGGTTTTGTGGTCAAACATATGGTCTATCCTAGAAAATGTTCCATGTGCACTTAAGAAGAATATGTAGTCTGGTATTGTTGGATAAAATGTTCTGTATATGTCTGCTAGGTCTACTTGGACTATAGCGTTGTTCAAATTTGCTATTTTCTTATTGATTTTTTGTCTGAATCATCTATTACTGAGTGTGGGGTATTAACATGCCCAACAATTATTGTTATGGTATTTATTTCTCCATTTAGTTCTGTCACTTTTTGCTTTGTGTATATTTAGGTGCTTTACTATTGGACACATATTTACAATTGTCGCATCTTCTTGATTTAGTGATCCCTTTATCATTATATAATGACCTTCTTTGTCTCTTTTTTTCCCTACCATTTTTAAAGTTTATTTTGTATGATATAAGTACAGCTGTCCCTGAATTTTTCTGGTTACTATTTGCTTGAAATGTCTTTTTCCATCCCGTCATTCTCAGTCTAGGTGTATCTTTAAGGCTAAAGTGAGTCTCTTGTAGGTAGTATATTGTTGGATTTTTTTTGGTGCATTCAGCCATTCTATGTCTGTTGATTGTAAAATTTTAGATGCTAGTTTCTGTCCTCTTATAACACCAAGGAACATTTTTGAGTACTTAGCACTGTCAGCAATGTTACCAAAGATACTTGTATTAAGTTACCTGTGTTTTAATCCTTATAGCAATCCTATGAGGCAGATACTATCTTGTCCTTTTTCTATACTCAGGGAAACTGAGTCACAGGGTGGTAAAAACTTGCCCAAATGAGTGGCAGGGCTGGGATTTTAATCCAGGTAATGTGGCTTCAGACCCTGTTCTTAGCCATGTCACAATACCTCCTCCCACCTCATCTCTTCATCGATTCTCTCTCATCCACTACTTGTAACCCTTTTTGTGTCCATCCCATCTGTATCCTTGCCTTTGGCCTGCCCTCTCCAGCAGTATTCCACATCCAATGGAGTGAATCTCCTCAGTTCCTTCAGGTTCTCAGGTGCCCGGACATGATCTGATTTGCTATCCCATGATAACGGAGATAAGGACACATGGGAGAAAATTAGGGGTAAGATAATTGAGGGAAGGACCTTGGAAGAGAAGGCACTGATATATTTATTTATTTGTCATGACAATTTCATTGAGTTTCACGGGGTGAAAAAGATTGTTCTAGCCAGACGTTAGAGGGAGATACAGGGGCCCAAGAGCATAGAATTGAACAGGAAAAATAGGCATGAAAAGTTATGTTTTGTAATGGTAAGAGCTGAAGGTATTCAGGGGAGACAGATCACTTGTAACTAGCAGAAGACATTGGAAAATGTTTGGATGAATTAGAGCCTGAATCAAACATATTACCACACATCCACAGCTATCCACATCTCAGTGATGGCTAGGCAGGGGAGCAGGAAGAGCAGATCCCAGTTCCTTTGCTTATTGTCCCCAGGACACTGTCATAATCTGGTGGATTGCCCAGTCTTGCATAGAGCATCCTTCTCCAAATTTGGTGACAACTCAGCTTAAGAAGACATCTATAGGGATTGGGAACATAAGCTTCTAAACGGAGACATTTAGAAATAGGATCACATTTGAAGTGCTATTTAAATCAGTCTCTAAAACTCTTATAAAAGTTGAGAAAAAATTTCCACAAATTTTAAAATATTTCCTGATAATTACCAAGAATATGTCATTTGTCATTACAGTCTAAAGGATTGTGATTATGACTATCGTTACAATTTTGAGTGCATTTAAAAAATAATACTTAACACTAGGAGGCAAAAGAGGCAACTGTAAAAAATAAAATTAAAGTTAAAGAGGGACCTTATTTGGCGTGATTTTCAAGAGCACTATTGAAAACTTTGAATACTTCTTAAAATCATTTTTCTAATTATGAGAAATATTGTCTCTTTTCATTCTCTTCTCTCATTAAAAAAAAAACAACACCACTCTGGTTACTCTGAGAAAGAGTTATTATAGAAGATTTAACTCTTCTAAATGCCTTTTCAAATCATCTGGTCAAGATTCTGAAGGTCTTTGAAAGTACTCAGAAGTTGTGATGCTCGTGACTTATTGGATTTCCCCCTTTTTATACTTGCATGTGACTTCATTTGGTTGACATGTTATTTCGACCTGATCTCAAGGTCATGCATGGAAGGAGGAGCCCTTCCTGGGCTTTACTTTTAATGGGAGTGTATGACACAAACGTGCAGCCACCTTAGTTTATCTCTCTTTCCATCTCATTGTATTATTTTTGATTTGTGATTTCATGTGCAATCACGTTTTGGCAACTCTGCCTTCTGTTCAGACTTCTAGAAAGCAGAGAAGATGGCTTATTCTTTCTTGTTATTGGCCCAACCCCGAAAAGTTTTCTTTTAAGATAAGAGGGATATTCAACCTACGTTATTAATTTGGTTCCTTCTGCACTGCCCGGTGGGGCAGTATCTAAGGATTTATGAGTGTGTTGGTACCAGAGGTATGGAAATAAAACTCTGTTTTTACAAATGCACAAGCTACCATACCATAAACAAAGTTCACAATGTTTTATTTAAATATTAGGAAAATGTTTCCATTTGGAGTAAAGAATTATTGTACAGAGAATTAAAGACAGTAATAAATGACCAGAAGCTGTCCATGTGCTTAGTGACATGTGCTGACATTTCCAACAGTGGGTAGAATTTTTGTCTTTCACTTGCCTTTAGAGAGTATGGTAGGAATGTTATGGTCACTGTGGTTCAGGTGGCTATTGATTCATAACCATAAGAAGTACCTTTGCTTGATTTTTAAACTTAATGTTTATTAAACTCTATTGTATTTTCTTCCCTCTTTCCTTCTTTCTTCCCTCTCTCCCTTCTTTCCACCTCTCTACTTCCCTCCATTTCCTGTTTCTTTCTCTCCCTCCAGCTCTCCATACTTTCATTCCTTCTTGATACAATGAAATGATTACTGAAATAACAACCATTAATCTATAAAACATATTGAGCCTTCTGTCCTTTTGCCTTTGGGCAACAAGTAACAGCATTGAGTAGTTTATTACTGGAAGCTAGCTGACATAGTAGTTTGGATTAGATGATATTAAAAATGCTTAGTTTTCTTACAAAGATATTTAACAAGAAAATAAAATCGAGGTAGGGAGATTTTGTATTAAGAATATCAGAATATGTTTTGAGTAGTAAACATTCTCTGTCTATTATTATTAGACTGAACAAATGATAAAAAGAAAACATTATTTGCTTTCAAAACTACCTGAGTATTGTGAGGAAAAATCAATAAAGCGGTGTGTTACAGAAGCCATTTCTTTGAGTCCTATGTCACATGGACTGACAAAAATGGATGTGGTTTCCTGAGGGACAGGATTTGTTTGCCACACGGGGGGGCGGAAATGGCCAGAACAAAGAAAGAGAAAGATGGCTTTTTGTTTATTCTGTTTTGTTTTGTTTTGTTTTTCTTCTAAACAAGTGGGTGTGACAAATTCTGATTTCAAAATAAAGAAAGTCTGTCTGGGAGGAAACTTCCCCATTTTTTCACCATGGGTTTGTCTTGAAGAGAGACCTGAAGAAGTGTTTTCTTTTTTTCTCTCTATTTTTTCTAAATCTATTCAAGATAGATGACTGCAGTTGTCTTAAACGTCCTCAGTGCGTTTTACCATGATGACAGAGAGATCGCCTACTTTTCTTTTCTGTCCTGCTCCATTGACTTGGAGGGTGGGCAGAGCTTTGGTTCATGCTGTAATTCCTCCAAAGTAGCCGCAAACCCTAGGGCTTCTCTTTCTTCCCTTCTTTCTCTCTATTCTTTTTCTTTCAACAAATATTTATGGGCATCTCATATCTGCTTCACACCCTTAAATGTTTGGTAAGCAAGTTATAGCTGATGGTCTCTAAACCTCCTAATCTAGAAGGGGTTAAGATGGAGAAGTAAAAAAGCAATTATAGCACATCCATTAGGCAGCTCCCAGGTGAGCTCCCCAGGCTGACACTGGTTTCCTTGTCAGTACAGAATGGATTTGTGGGACGCGTAAAGTGAAAAGAATAATCTGGAAATAACATCCCAAGATCTCACAGAGGAATTGTTCTACAGATGGAAGGCTGTAGACTAGTTGAAGACTCCACCTCTGGTTATGGATCCCTCTCTCCATGGGTCTAAGAGTTGATTAACCCTCTCTTGGAGGACTACCACCTTGGGGAGCTCTGGAGGGAATCACCAGGGCACGGCATGTTCCATATAGCCCTCCAAGGGTGATGCTTTACTTTTCAAGCTACTCCATGGCTCCTGGCTGCAGAAAGCAGAATCATTTCTTGTGCAGATGAGAGATGATAATAATATTCAACTTCTCATGGGCAAGGCACTTCTGATGGGTTAAGTATTTTTAACCCATTTTGCTTTCTCCTTACAATAAATATTTGAGATAGGAAATATTATTACCCAAATTGATAGATGGGTAAACAGAGGCTTAAAAATATTAAGTATTTTATCTATTATTCTGGAGCTATCAAGTGGTGAAGCCATTATCAGAAGCTGAGCAATCTGACTGCAGAGCCCACACTTAAAAAAGTTACATTCTACAGTCTTAAGGCTGTAAACAAAGAAGGTATAAGAGAGGAGAATAACTGATATGTGTTCCAGCGCTGGTGTTGATACCACTCGATTAAATAGGGATAATAATTTTTAGGTAACCAGTCTTGAGATTCTATAGCTTTCATTGCCCAGGTAAATGGTAGTTACCACCATGCCTCAGAGTTCTCCCCCTAAAAACAAGGGGGCTGATAGGTGATCCATACTCTTCCAGCTAAAGTAACTATAATACCCAAGCCTTTCTGAGTTTGGCCAAGGCATTTTACACATGTCAACACATTTTTGATTCTTCAAACCTAGTAATCTAAGGGAACAAAATTCTTAAGAAGTTTCTTGAAACAAGGCACACATGTGGGATGTGGAGGCTCTTCTTTCCCTTAGTGATTAGGCCTATGACCTGGTGACCTGGTAAGGAAGCTTAACCTGTTTGTATCATTATTGGTAGGGATCAGGGAGGCTGTTGGAGACCAGAGAAAAACTAGCATTCAAAAGCCAATGGCAGGAAAAATTACTAAAAACAAGGTCATGCCTGTGGGCAAGATGCTTTCTAGTTGATTTATTCTCTAGGTAGGTCTATAAATAAGAGAGGAGAGAGAACACACAGGATGGGCTTTACTGATTAGGACCTGATGGATGATCTGCTCACAGAACAATGTTGACATAGGTGCCTGTGTGAGTGAGTATTGTTCAAATGTGCATGTCTCTTAATTTTCTGTCATAGTTCTCATTTAATTCTGTTCTTATTGACGATGGTGATAATTAAATGAATAAATAGCTAAAACATAATTTATTTATATACCTTTTCACATTTTGGAGAAAACACCCTTTATTAGACCTGTGTTCCAATGTTTGGTGCATAAATATGGTGAATTTAGTGTTGTGTGACTCTCTACCCAGGGAGCAGAGTAGCCTTGAGCTTTTCTTGGAGTATCTCTTAGCGCAGGTGCCCTGAATATGTCAGATTCAAATCCATCCCCTCATGACTAGAATAGAGTCGAATCAAACATATTCAAACTTTGTGCATATGCAGTGGTTAGCTTTCTTCTTGGACATATTATATTTCCTTGTGTCCTTTCTGAAAAAGCTCCTCAGTTTTTACCAGGGCTATTGGCAAAGCAGAAGTTAAAAGTGGCTTCAGCAGCCTCAGGCCCTCCAACTGCTGGCAATTAGTCTCCCCAGACCTTCCCTCAGGAATGTCCTGCTGACTTAATAAGCTAAAGGCCCGGGAGCAGTTGTCTCTCTGGTAGGTGGGATGCTAACCCAGGGATGGGTGGGGCGGATGGATGCTCTGGAGAAAGATGCATGAACCCCAACAACTTCCACGTTGTGTCAGAGTTGTGGACAGCTCAGCCCAGCGACATGTGCTTCGCTTTGGAACTGAGACCAAATTCTGTGTTTCCAGTCATATCCCAGCTAAACAGAAAGATGGGAACAAATGAAAATAAACACTTTTGTTAACGGAAGAAAGATGGCTTGCTGTCCTGTGTACCTACTTCTCATCTTAATAAAAGATAAACAACTATTGCTGACCTTCTGTTGTAATAGAGCTAGCACTACTGTGCAGATACTGAGCTTACCAAAACCTCCAGAATGCATCTCCTTATCAGGATACCGGGGTACTTATTATTCTTGAAGAGGACTTCAAATCTCTCTAACTGAATATAAATGTATTGGATAAAGATTTTAAATTTTACCCAATGTATTCCCTCCGCCTGCCCCGCATCCCCTCACAGTCATTTGTTAATTTGTTTCCTACTTGAAAATCTTCTAAAGATTAGGCCTTGGGGTTAAGGTTTATTGTACCAGGGAAGGTGAGGGGTGATAATCAGTTTTGCATTTAAATCTCTTCTCTTGAGTTTTAAATTAGACTTTAAAAAATTTCATCATGAGATAATAGTATGCACTTAAGTAAATGATAAGGTTTGTTTTATTCAGAATTTTCAAAGGTGGCTTTACAATGAAGAATAGAAGTATTCCAGCTGAGAAATTAAGAAGTTATGGAATTAGAATAACACAATTTGCATTGTTTGATTTATTAATAGATCTAGGTAATAACCATGAATGGCTGCTAAGTTCACAAAAAAGAGAGACAATTAAACATTATTTTCCTCCTTAAAACATAAAAAAAAAAGAAACAACAGGTTCAAAATGGTAACTAGTTGTGCTAAGCCCCACTTTTGCAAACCAAGAATGAATTAATACTTAACCTAATTGTAGTTTCAGCCTCCCCCAGGAAAGTGACCTTTAACCAGTCAATATGGAATTACCTAGTTAGCACTAGTGACGTAATCAATCTGCTGATAGACCCTCTCATCTTCCTCTACTCTTTGCTAAAATAATCTACTCTTTGCTAAAATAACTTCCTTGCCCTACTCCCTTCTGTCTATAAAAGTCTTCCATTTTGAACAGCTCCTTGAAACTCCTTTCTAATTACTAGATGGAATATCTCCTGATTCATGGATCGTTGAATAAAGCCATTTAGATTTTCAAATTTACTCAGTTGAATTTTGTTTTTTAACACTCCTAATGGAAGAAAGCTTCAATACTTAAAGTATTTTTTTTCGGGGGGTGGGGGGGAGGGGGCTAAGAGTTGATATTTATGCAGTTTGGTGATAGGTTCATGGTTATTAATACTATTCTATTTACTTTTGTATATCTTTGAGATTCTCCATAACATAAGATCTTAGAAATGAAGTTAGTAGTTAAATAAAATAGATCCTGAGTATAATGATAACACAATTTTCACTCCTAATGTTACCATTGGGGTGATGTGAAATCTGGCCTCACCCCAGCTACATGGAAGGGGTTTTTGGTTCTTTCCCACAGACACAATAAAGAATTACTGGTCAGCAAGATTTAGAAAAAGTAAGATGTATTGAAAGTACATTTTTAGAAGGTAAATGGACCACACTAAGGAAGCCTGCAGCCCCGTGGAATTTGGGAGGTGAAAAGATAAAAGATAAAAGACCGAGTACACTTCAAGGGAGGAGCGGGTTTTTGGTGAAGAGAGCTGTAACATCACAGAAGTGGGAAGGTCTGTTTATATTTGGGCCGTGATGGGAAGGTATAAAGGTGATACTAGATGATTCGTATGTGAGATTACCTTGACAGACAGTTGGCTGATATATAACACTTTGCCTACTGTGCATGTGCTTACCAGGAATTTGGTCTGTTATAATTAGATTCATGAACTTCCAGGCATAGGCATGATATTATGATGATAGTATAATGAGGCTGAGTTTATGGCAGGTTAGGGTTACTTTTTGTGCACGTGTTTGTGGCTGCTTTAAGCCAGTAGCTTTTATGGCCATTGTGCCTTAGGACTTAGGGTAATTCATAACCATGAAAAGGGTGGTATTTCTGGGAGGTCTTTCAGGAAGGTCTTCAAGGGAGGTTTCTATGGTTACAGAGCTGGACCTTTGTTCTTGTTGCTCATGTCTGCCTAATTACCTAACACTAATGTTCAAGAAGAACCCCTATTTCAGTCTCCTTTGTGGGCTATCACAACTAGATACTTGGTGTTCTTTCAGTTTGGAGAATACTATTCATTCCAAAATGTTAGAAGGCTCTGTTCATGTAACACTTACGTCAGGGTCATCTCCAGACTGCTAGTTAGTACCTCCTTAAAGTCAAGAGTGTTGTTATGCCTCTGTGAAAGAAATCCGTACACCAGACTGGTTCTTGTAGACAAAAAGAGGATTCCAAAATGCAATACCAGAACCAACAGCCCCAGTGCACATGTGTACAAAACTCTAGAGTGGGTCCCAAAATCCTGATTTGACCTAAATTGCTTGCATCTATTTCCATTGACAGGAATATTCAATCCCTAGATTTAAAATGGCTGTATCAAACAATATAAAGAAAAATTTGCAAACTTGAAAGCAAGGGATAAAATTAAGTAGCCTACGATGACTACTGGACAATATGTCAGTTGTTAATGTACATCGTTATTAATGTTCGGTGAATTTAAGATATACTACTTATAGCTTTCCTTATTTAGCACACCCAAGAATGTTTATTAGTGCTAATTAAAGGACTTGCTATTAAGTTTATTTAGAATTTAATTATTAGAAATTGTTAAAACATCGCTGCTAATTTGTGCATACAATGCTCACAGAATTTTTAAGTATTTCTTTGAGTTAAATTCTATGCACAATAGACAGAGTAAGTTTTTAAAAATTCCCCATAGAATTCGTTTCACCATATATGTCTTTTAAAGATTTTTGAATCATATGATGAAAGGTGTTTTATGGCTACCTATGTGCTTGTTATTTGTAATAAGTCAATGGCTTGCCTTGCTGTGCTCCTAAGGCAAGATATTGAATATCCTGCAAGTAGCTTTCATGATATATTCTATAGTCATTCTTTTAGAAAATTAGCACAGCTTTGGGTCTATAATGATACTGTCATTTTTTCAGGACGACTATGATATTGACTTTTTGAGGCTATTGTATATCGATCCAGATTGGATAGTATTTTTAAAGTACTTCCTCTGTGCTCAGTCCCATTTGGACACAGTGAAGAAAGCATATGGTATGGTCTCTGTCCTCCCTCTGCTCATGTGAGGCTATACATATGAGAATGAACAACAGTTTAGAGTTTAGTACAGAATCAGATGCTAAAATGCCTGGCCAGAGGATAACTGCTACTACATCTATGCTGTCTGAGGTCATCAGTGGAGACTTCATGGAGGAGGTGGGATTTGAACTGGGTCTGAGAGGATGTGCAATATTTGTATAGGTGGAGAAGACAACAAAGGGTATTTCCAGCCCTGGGAGGAAAGAGCAGGTTATGTACTTTTCAACAGCTCATGTGTGAATCAGCATTTCTCCAGGCCCCACCAGCCTGTGGGTACTAATGAGGTTACAATGGAACAAATAACCTTAACTTTGCTAGTTTGTTCCCTTGTCCTACTAGCATAGGCCCTCAGTTCATCTCCTTTTCTGGGGATCCCTTTAAGGGGAAATGAGTCCCTTTAAGATCTCCCCTCAGTGCTCCCACCTGATGTCAGCTGTGTGTAAGCTATCGACTGCCCCTCTTATGGTCTCCACTAAGGGAGTAGCCAGACTTCCCCAGGTATTAGATGGCTGAGGGACTGAATCAGCTTCAAAGAAGGTGACAGTATACATTAGTGTGACTTACGGCCCTACAAATTCTACTGCTAAAGAATCTTTAAATATATCCCCCTGAGCTTG
Organism: Pteropus vampyrus; assembly: GCF_000151845.1. NCBI lineage: Eukaryota > Metazoa > Chordata > Mammalia > Chiroptera > Pteropodidae > Pteropus > Pteropus vampyrus. Next base: position 3,871,497 of record NW_011888826.1, read on the forward strand.
AATACAGAATTAGAAAACTATTGATGTAGAGCCCTGGACAATTTTCTAGGCCTAATAAATTCATAAATGTAGGAAAAGAGCAAGCTAATCCATAGGGCACTGGGAAAATACCTTTTTGAATATTTTAACCCTTTAGAGAATGTTAAATTAGGTCCATTTATGACTTTTTGCAGTTAATAATTCTTTTCGCAAGTATAGTAAGAATAATGAGTGTATCCGTGATGCTTTTCAACCAATATAGGTGTCTGGCTGGTAAAATGTTTAAATACTATTCTATCAATTGGAAAGTGACTTCTATCTTAATTCTCCAAGTGACTCCTCACAGTCTATTCCCAACCCCCTTGCACAGGACCTACCCCTACCTTCTCAGATCCAATGAGGATCAAGACTGGCATGTGGGGAAGGGCATAGGACCACGAGGCTAAGATAGGCATTGGGTCTTTGTGTAAGCGCCCACGCCAGATTGGTGCTAAATACTTTTTTTCTAGTGTTCTTAATTCGACTTAAAAAATTTGTGGTGAAATATACATACATACATGAAATTTACCATTTTATTGATTTTTCAGTATACAGTTCAGTGGCATTGAGTACATTCACACTGTTGTGCTTTTAATACACATTCTCATTTAATTCTCACAACTTTTAAAATCCTCGTTACAAGTCATACAAAGGGAAAGATATATTTAAGGAGTATATCAATCATTTCATGAAAAATAAAGGCTACTAGTTGTTTTCATTTTCTTTTTGGCTTGTTTATAGCTCACATTTTTGTCTAAAAATCCATCCATTAATTATGCTAATTAAGTATTCAGTATTATTCGGTAGAATTTCTCCTCAAATTTAGGATTTTTAAAGTCAAATTTGGGATTTTTTTTAGGATTTTTAGTTTATTTAGAATTAACAAGGAAGTTTCCATTTTACCACCTGATGACAAATCTATTTAGCTGGTTGTAACCAGGGCATCTCTCTAGCAGCAGGAGGTTAAGAATAGAACAGGTTATCAGTGGTGGCTGTGAAATTGCTTTCCCAGAAGACCTTTGTGAACAAGAGGAGATACCATATGTCTTGCATGAGTGATTTAGTCCCTTGGCACTGAGATTTTCAACAAAGGTATAATCTACTTTCTGACCAGAGGGAAGCTCTGACTGATGTGGGTCCCTGTGTGATCTGCCCCTGGGAAGTGTTATAGAAAGTTAATGCTAGATGTACACATTGAAGGGGAAGCAGAGCACAAGTAGAAAACAATCCTACTGATCCAGAAGGCCACCACTTCCTGCTCTGGGTCAGACTGTCCACTATGCACCAGTTTCTGTTAACACCGAGCCACCCTGTTTCAGACTGGGCCACCACTATCTGTCCCCCTGGTATATAAATAGACAATTAACTATTGTGTTTATAAATTGGTTTTGTTGAGTGAAAGAACTTAGTGCTTAGTAATTACAGGAGCAAAAAGATGGCTTATCAAAGTATTTCAATTGGTATTATGTCCCAAGAAATTCCATGCCTGAGTCCTTTTGGAAGGACACTGGGAAGATCTCATTCAATAGTCTTTTGTTCATTCTATCAGCAATTATGGACACCATTTACATGAGAGCTACTGGTAAGATCCACTGGGGATATAATAGTGAGTGTGGTGGACATGGGGGACCGTGTTTCAGCAGTCTGACATACCTTTCTCTCTGTGTGTCTTCCTGTGC
>NW_011888826.1:3873763-3884861 GCF_000151845.1 Pteropus vampyrus
TTTAGATGCCACATGGTCACAAGATCTGCTGTAGACAAACAAACCAAGCACTTTGAAGACAGGATACTTAAAACAGATAGTTATAGCAGAGAGTGATGAGGAACTGCTGTTAGTTTTTCTAATTAAAATTGAGAGAGCAAGGAAATTGTCACCTAACATGTAGATATAATTCTTGTATTCATGTAAACAAAGCGATTTATGCTTTTAAAATGCACAGTTTAAAATGATAAAATTTTATATCAGAAAGACTAAAGAACCTAATATGCACCATAAGTGTCCTAAGTGCCCTGGATGGATAGTTACAAAAATCAGCAATGTTTTCAGGTAAATGGCTTGGTGAAAGCATAACTTTCCAGGAAGGAGGTGAGAGAGGGAAGAAAGGAATGAAGGATGACAGAATACAGAAAAACAAACCAAATTAAAAAAGAGCACATATTGCTATATCAGAAAAAAAGTCCCTTTGAAAGTAAACTTATATTTTCAACTCATAGTCAAAACTAGATCACCTTAGCCAAGACTTGAGATTCTTTCTTTTCTGGTATCTAGGATTAAGAAAATAGAAGATAAAATATCCTTACAGGATGAAGATATTATTTAAATGTTGGCCAGGATCTTTATTCTCCCTACCTTCATTCATATAGACTGGATATAATATGCTTTTTCACTGCTTACTTCTGTGTCTGACAAGCATCATCTTATTTATTTCTTTCTAAACTCTTTGAGATAGGTACTATTATTATTAACATGACAGATGAAGAGACCAAGGCTCAGAGAGTTGTCACTTGCTCAAGGTCATTGAGCAAGTATATGGCAGAACAGGTACATTAAAACTGAAGTCTGTGTGATTCCAGGCTCCAAATTATGAATTATTACATGACACATCATGGGTTTGAAGTTTTGCTCAGTGCAACTTTGTATTTCTCATCAGGAGAATTCTTTCATCAAGTTCAGTGTGAGTGCCTCAACATCACCAAGTCCAGACAGATATTTAAGCATAGACTGACGAGGTGTGACACCCTCTTATGTAGGGATACACTTGACTTGGCTTAAGGATGGACCTACTGAGCTTGAAAGACCATGTCTGCTTCCAACCTACAACACTTTGGGTTTATGTCAGTACATGGATCCACAATACCATTTTTGTGGGGGGGGGACACTCTTGCCCAAATGGCCATCATACTTTTCATCAGTCCTCATGTGTCTCAGACACTACCATTCTGTCTATCAAGAATCTCTTTTCACACCTTTCCTAGTCACCTGACTTCTGATTGGAGTCTCCATTTTATGTTCTAGTTCTAGAAATAACTCTTTATAATCCTCTGTATTCACATCCATTTATCTACTATTTCTAGGTAGGGTGGTCACATATAGTTCCTAGAAAAGTTTATGCAAGCTTTACCCATCCATATTTGATCACTTCCAGCTGTGCCAGGGTAACCAAAGCCACACTCTTCACAGCTGCCAGTCCTTGCCCTGGTCACATAAAATGAGAGACTTGAGAAAGCATCGCACATACTGAAATCCTGTCATCTATACTGGCTCTAGGACTTTGTTCCAGAGAAAGGTTAGAGGTAGAAAAAAAGGACTAGAACCTACCTCCCAAAGAAAAAAGGACCCAATATCTATAACAGGTTTCTACCATGTGAGCCAAGAATCTCCCGAGTCTGCAAAACCCAGAAAATGGTGCATGAGGAAGTTAGTGGTCCTAATTCTAGCCCTTTATGCTCAGGAAGTCCTTCTACAGCAGTCACTTGGCTTGAGCCACCCCCAATTCTACCAAATCCACTAATTATTTCCCCATATTCTTAACACCACACCCTAGCATTTAATACCTGCTGTTGGCTTTTCAGGAATTCTCTTTGACTTATCAGTCATCATCTTTCTTGGCTCATTTTAATACCCGCCATTGGGTAGTCTATGTATCTATCTATATTGTCTCCAGTGACTCTTCTTCAACACTGACATTGTGGAATGTTACTATATTAGTCTGCTAGAGCTGCCATAACAAAACACCATAGATGGGGTGGCTTAAACAACAGACATTTATTTCTCATAGTTCTGGAGGCGGTGAAGTCCAAGATTAAAGTGCCAGCAAAGTATGTTTCATTCTTATGCTTCTTCTCTTGGCTTGTAGGCAGCTGCCATCTGCACATTTTCACATGGCTTCTTCTGTGTGAGTGCTTGGGGAGAGAGAGAGAGAGAGTAAGATGTCCTTTTCTCTTCTTATAAGGCCACCAATCCTAAAGGATTAAGGCCCTACTCTAATGACTTCATTTAACATTTATTACTTCCTAAAGGCTCTGTCTCCAAATACAGTCACATTGGAGATTAGAGTTTTAACACATAACTTTTTGGGGGGACACACTTCAAAACATAGCACTCCCTGAGTACAATATCTCTCTGTTATTACCCATCCCCCTAACCAAAGAAGGCTACTTAGTATTTAGACAATACTTTCCCAATCCTGGATTTTGGTGAAAATGGAAACGTGATTGGAGGTGAATTGGTTAAAACAGAAGACGAGGTTGGCTTTCTAGTTTAGTGGGTCACACAAGGTTCTCTTAAGGTCACTGATGTGTCACAGATCTGCTCTCGTCCTTGGGAGGGGAGACTCACAGCCGACCCTAGACTCCTGATGGGCTACAACTCTCCAGCTGTTGTTCGTTGTCCTCCGGTTGTTACTGGTTATAATTGTGGGGTAGTTGAAGCCCAGAATTCTTCTCTGGACCTTGTAGTAGTTTCTCCTCACAGAATAAAAGCTGTGAAGTAATTTATCTTCCAAAAGATCTCATATCTTGTTTTTGGAGGAAATGTTAAAAAAAAAATTAGAAGTGATATGTTCATATAAAGGATTTTTTTTTTCCCCCAGTGTTCAGTTGATGGCTGAATACACTGTGGAATTCCTACAATGTTGTACTTTCTCCAGTTACCATGACTGGCAGTTGGGTTGGGGATGAATTCTTCATCATCCATCAGTATGTTTTGATTTACCTGTACGGCAAATCCTGTCTTCTGTGCCTAGGGCCTGTTCCTGCCTACACAGAAAAGTAAACAGGTAAAAAATTAAACAGAAAAATTTTTTGAGGGAAAGGACTTTATTTTATTCATCTTTGAACATCAATTCACAATTCTTTGCTTCACAAGTGCTTGTTGAATGAACAAATTCTGAATCTTTAAAGATTTAGCTCTTTTCTTTCCTCTTTTATTTAGCACTGTGGAAAAAAGGTATTGTTATTACTTATAATTTTCTTTAAGACATAACATACTGGTTTGTTCTCAAAAATGCTCTACTGAGAATAATTTATAATTAATATTCCCAGAGGCAAAATATCAATATACCTTTTGGAAATGAAGTTATGTAAGGAAATGGGGAAAGAAAATTATTTCATAGTGAGTGTCTGGGAAGGCTCCTTGTCCACTCGAATGTGTAATGACAACGTGGTCGTTGTGTTCAGTCATTCAGCATTGACATTTACAGGTTCAAAAGTCATGAAAAATGATTTAACTTTTTGGGACAATGGCTAATATTTGGTGCTTCTTCAAGGGTTAGGGTTTTCAGATCAGCATTAATTATATAACAACATTAGGTAATTGGCATATTTTCACTAATGCCTAGGTTTATCTTTATTTGATTTAAAAACTAGAACTGTTCTCTTTACTTTTCCCTCCCCCACCCCCACCAAATCTTTCTAATATTTTTATTCCAAGTGCTTTTCACTAGGTAATAATGCTAAGGACACTCAGTTTCAGCTACATTATTCAAAGTTTAGATACATAAAACTCACTCTGCCATCTCTCACAGTCTATGGAGGCCTGCAGTGTCATTTAAAAAAAAGATCAATTCATGGGAAGATACAAAGGAAGATACTAGAAGGTCCTGTGCACACATTACCCAGCTGCTCCCATGGTAGCATCTTGCATAGCTGTAGTAAACTATCGAAACAGGAAAATTGACATTGGTACAGTCCATAGTGTTTTTTCAAACCAGTTATACATGTACGTGTGTGTGTGTGTATGTGCGTATGTACTGCCCTGTGCAATTTATCACATGTATAGTTTCGGGTAACCACTGCCACAAACAAAATGCATAACTACTATCACCACCACAAAGCTTTATTATTCTACCCCTTTACAGTCATACTTGGCCCCTTCGGCCCCATTCCCAAATTCTGGCAACCACTCATGTTTTCTATCTTTAAAATTATTTTATTTTATTTTATTTTTTGTGAATTGTATATAGTTGGGATTATGCAGTATGTATCTATTTGAGACTGTCTTTTTTAATTCAGCATAACTTCTTAGAGGTTCATCCAACTTATTGTGTCCATCAATAGTTCATTCCTTTTTATGGCTGAGTAATATTTCATACTATGACTATACCATGGTGTGTTTAACCACCATTCATTGAAGAGTATCTGCTATGGATATTCCTGCATTGATTTCCATATGAATAAGTTTTCATTTCTCTGGGATATAAGCCCAAGAGTGCAATTGTTTGGTTCAATAGGTCCATTTTTAGTTTTAAAGAAACTTGAATTTTTCTAGAGTGTCTATGTGTTATCTAATTTTTCTATATCCTTGCCAACATTTGGTGTTAATAGTGATTTTGTTAGATATTTAGTGATATGTAAATATAGTTTCGATTTGTGTTTTACTAATGGCTAACATTATTGAACATTTTTCATGTGTTTATGTGCCATATGTATATTTTCTTCAGTGAAATCTCTTCATGTCTTTTGTCCATTTCCTTATTGAATTGTTTTCCTAATTTTGAGCTTTATGAGTTCTTTATATATTCTAGATATTAGTCTTTTGTTGAAAATGTGATTTGAGAATATTTTCTCCCAGTCTGTAATTTATCTTTTCATTCTCTTAATAGGGTCTTTTAAAGACTAAACGTTTTTAATTTTGGTGAGATCCAAATTACCAAATTTCCCTTTTACAAATTGTGTATTTGGTGTCAAGTTGAAGAATTCTGTCCCTAGTTCTATGACCTGAAGATTTTCTCTTATGTTATTTTCTAGAAGTTTTGTAGTCTTGTGTTTTACATTTGAGTCTGTGATCCATTTTGAGTTATTTTGTATATAAGATGTGGGATTTAGGTAAAGTTCTTTATTTTTTTGCTTATGAATGTTCTATTACTTACTACCATTTACTGTAAAGGCTATACTTTAATAATAGCATGTTATTATGGTGAATTATTACATTGATTGATTTTTGAATATTGAACCAGCTTTGATATCTGAAATAAAACCTTCCTGATCATGGTATAAAATGCTTTTCAAGCATCGTAGCATGTAATTTGCTAAAATTTTGTTAAGGATTATTACATCTATGTTTATAAGAGATATTGGTCCATAGTTGCCTCCTTTCCTCTTTTCTCTTCTCTTTTCTTTATTTTCTCTTTTTCTTTTTCTTTTCTTTTTTTTCTTCTTTTCCTCTTTTTTTCTATCACTATTGATGGTTCTGGGCTGCAGGACTGTCTGGCACCAAATCTGAAGGGTATGTGAGGAAACAAAAGAAAACTCAGGAAACTTACCAAGTTGTTGATCAGGAGGCCCAGGTAAGGGATGGAGGATGTTGTGAGATAGGTGAATATAGCTGGATGCTGGGAAAATACAAGGAAGCCAAAGATGTGGTCCTTGTCCTGGGGATGAGGATCATAGTTGGAAAGACAACACGAATGTGAGAAGGTTATAAGTAATTACAGATTGTTGTGGTGAAAGCTTTATTCTGCTTTCGTTTATCCTGCCCCTGGCTGGTCTCCCTGTCACTCTTACTTTTCATGCATGGATCATAAGATTTTCCCGATTTTGTTGTTTTCATGAGTTTTTTTTTTGTTTGTTTCTTTTGAGGAAAAATGGTGGCTTAAATTGAATTTCTGTCGGCTCTATGCCAGTATCACAGCTTCTTTTAGGCCCAGTGATCCTTTCTCTATCTCCCCACCTCCCCTGTCTCATTGCATGAACTCTTACCCCTTGTTTTGTCAGGGCCCGGGGGCTCCAGAAACCTCCTTTTGCTTTCAGCAAACGGAGCAACTGTTTTTCATCAACTTGTTCTTTGTCAATTGATTAATAGGGAAAACTTTACTTCTCTCTAACCTGCTCTGTGGAGTGCTGCCTGCCTGTCCTTCCAGCTTATCAGATGGTAGTGAGACATCATCCTACTGTGGCTTCTTACTCCGTCCTGTCCTGCAGGTGCTCACTTGTTGTTGCTGGGGTCTCATGCTCCCACCTCTATGCCTTATCACTTTCAATGTGCTCTGCAGAAAAGACATTTTTATATTTATGTAATATAATTTACATATCTATGTACTATTTCTATGTCCATATAATATAAGTAATTTATTTTCAACAGAAAGGTCACTTTGTCCTAGGAGCTCAGAGAGTCCTGACATTTCCTGTAAAAGCATCACATATCCCCCAAGAAGTAGAAATCAAGGGCATTACATTTTTAATCTAGTGCACAGGACACATTACTAGTAAATCCTTAATTCAACAGTGTATATGGAGCGCCCCCTGTGTGTCAGTCACTGCCGTGAGTCCTGGGAAGCTGCAGTGGACATGAGAGAGAACCTATAGCCTTTTAAGTAGAAAAAGCTGACAACAGGCAAAAATAACCCTATAATGCAATGTCAGGGAGATAGATACCTGTACGAAGATTAGAGGAATTATACCTCAATTAAAAAAAAAAGAATGGAATATATAGAGAAATAAAATATTCCTAGAAACAAAGACTGCAAATTCATCAATTCTTCCCAGGTAATCCATAAACTTAATATAATTCCAATAAAAAAAGAGATTCGTGTGTAAAGAAGATGGTAGCAGAGTGAGGGGCTGGAGAGACATGGTGAGCTAACGTCAGGGCAGGGTTCTGTGAGGAGGGCACGATGACGCAGGGGTCTGAGCTGACAGTGAGGAAGAAAGGTGACCCCTGCTGAAGCAGATGCCGTAGGTTTGGGCTCTAATCCCTCTGTCCCCTCCCGACTTCAGCATAGCTGTGTGGGAAAACCCTCTGGAACCCGATAGTGTTATCTCAAGCTCAGGAAACATCTCCATGGTTTTCTACCTCGGGTTTTCTCCCTCCAGCTGTGGGAACTCAGCTCAGCAGGGTGTGTCGTGTGGCTGTTGATACTCTTGAATCAAAGTGAGGGTGAGTTGGTGGGAAAATGCCTCACCTCCCTTTGAAGAGATAGTCGTCAGGTGCATTTCCGAGGTTCCCCAGCAAGGCCGAGCCCTCTTTGCCGTGGCACTACTTGCTCCTGCTTCTCTTGGCTTTTCCTCCTCGCTTCCCTCTGCTCCCAGTTCCCCAATCATCTTCTAAATAAGCCACTTGTGCCAAGTCCTTATCTCAGGGTCTGTATTAAGAAAGAAGAAGCCAAATCAAGCTACATGCCAACTGGTTTGTCGCGTTGCGGATTTTCTCTTCTAAAGGAAATCCGTTTTTAATATGCGTGACTCCCGAATGTCTTATCTTGTTAGATGTGCTCTTTAGAGTATTTCCTCAGTTACTCCCTTTTCCTCTCCGTTGCCTAATAGTAATCTCCCCTCCTTCTCTTTCCCCTTTCCCTTCTCCTCCTCTTCCTCATCCTTTCTAACAATGAAATATCAAAGAATACGCACTCTTATTACTAGAACTTGAGACATCTTCCTCAGATTTTAAAAAAATAAGGTAATGGTTTATGTGAATATTTAATAGCATTATACTTGACCTTCTATAATGTCTAAATATAACAGTGAAACATTTTCATTTATTAAAAAAAGCACGGACAGCCTGCCCAGATAGAGGCCCTAGTACTATCAATTAATATTTATTGAGAACTGAGTGCACAGAGTAGCTGTTATATTATAGGCCAGCAAAGAGAGAATGTGGTTTTATGGAAATAAGGACAGCATTAAAAGCCAAGCTGCAGTCCAGATGGCACAGGGCTGGACAAGCACAAGAGTGTGCAGTCACAGTCTCAACCTCCTATAGAAATGGGAGGATGCTCAGTGGGCTGGGAAAGGAACAAATCTTCCTGAGCTAATGAAATACTTCAGTGTGTCATGGAGGAACTCACTTCCTGAGACACGAACGATTTCCACATTTCTAACATCAGCGCTAACAATCAAGGGAAACATTTCAAAATCAATATGAATAAGAGCGTAGGTGAAGATTTTATAACAACAGTGCGGGCCTCCTGGTTAAATAATAGCTCCCGGAATATGAAAATGTAGACTTTATAACGAAGTGTTTTTGTTAAATTGTGATTTCAACCAGAAGAAAGTGTATGGCATTCTTCAATATGTGGTCACTAAATCTTTAAGTAATTCAAAAGGTTTTTAAAAAATTTCCTCCTGTCATAAAAACATCCACTTGTTCATGTAGCTTCATGAAGCGCACCATGTATTACAGAGGAAATTAGGATGATGAGAATTAAAAGAGGAGGGGAGATGAGGGTGAAAAAAATGGCATAGGTGATAGAGGTTCTGTTCATCCCTCTGGCGACCAAATCAAAGTTGTAATGGAAACAAGGAACAAGCAGCAAGAAAAAATGGCCTGGGATCTAGAGGAACAAGCCATACAACTAAGGAGAAATCCGAGAAATCATCTTGCAACGGCAGAAGGTAAGACGGGTCGAGGACCTGGGGCTGCCTGGTATCAAATAGCTGAGTGAGACCGAGGCTATGGCAGACGCCGCTTAAAGGGGCCACATCCATGAGAAGATTTTCATGGTGACTGATCTGCTTGCTCTGAGCACCAGTGCCAATTTGGCTGTGCACAAGGGACACCAGGAACTTATAGGGAGACACTGCTGGAGTGAGAGCTGAGGTGAGACTTGCTCTGTAGGTGGTATCCATTGTTCCCTGTTGAGCCCTCTCCCCTCCTAGAGCAGGGACTCAGCACCAACGTAGCTGTGACATCATCAAATTGGATGAGAGGTTGCTCCTCCCAGAGGATTCCCAGAAACCTCACCTCCCCCAACTTGTGGCCCCACTCAAGCCACATCCAGGTGTGTCCTCAGCTAGTCAGGTGCTCCTTGCTGAGCAGTGCCTAGACTCTCACTGAAGGCAGCTGGCCTTGGTTTCTGCTGTGGTCTTTTGAGGCAACTATAAGCACAGCATTTGTGGATTGCTTGCTGAATCTTAACTGATGGCCCTGGAGGGGTAGAGGCTTGGCCTAAATTTGGCCTGCAGCTGAACCCCTCTCAGGACTGTGCCACTGGATACCTACCTCACAAATCCATACTAATAACATTGGGAGACTTAGAGAAGGCAGCCCAAATGAGCAGACAAGCAGAAACCATATGAGAGAACAGAACAGAAATCCAGATATAATGGAGTCAAGTAATCTAACAGATACAGAGTTCAAAACACTGGATATAAAGATACTCAATGAACTGCTGGGAAATGTAGATAAATTCAGTGAGAATTTCAACAAAGAGATAAAAAATATAAAAATGGAAATGGAAATTATAAAAGAGAACTAGTCTGAAATGAAGAACACAGTATCTGAGAAGTATATTAAATGGAATAAACAAAGGAATAAACAAAATGAATAAAGAAAATGATCAAATGCCCTATCTAGAGGATGGGAAAGCCAAGGACACTCAATCAGAATAGCAAGAGATAAGATACCAAGACTATAAAAATAATTTAGGGGGCATATGGGACACTATTAAAGGTCAAAATATCAATCTCATCAGCATACCGGAAGGAAAACAAGATGTTGAACAGCGGTTTGAAGAAATAATGGTAGAAAAATTCCCTAACCTGGTGAAAGAAATGGACATAAAACCCCAGCAAGCTCAGAGAATCCCCAAAATCAGGGATCCAAAGAGGCCCACACCACGAACATCATAATAAAATGCCGAAGATTAAATACAAAGAGAGAATCTTAAAGGCAGCAAGAGAAAAGCAGGGAACACCCATAAGACTGGCAGCTGATTTCTCAACAGAAACTATGCAGGACAGAAGGGCTTGTCAAAAAATATTTGAAAGGATGAAGACCCAGGATCTACAACCAAGGATACTTTATCCAGCAAAGTTATCATTTAGAGTTGAAGGACAGATAAAGAGCTTCCCAGACAAAAACAAGCTAAAGGAATTTATCACCACCAAACCAGTATTACAGGAAATGTTGGAGAGACTTCTTTAAGAAGAAAAAAACATGTATCAAAAACAGGAATAAAGAATGGTCTTTTGAAACATGTATCAAAAACAGGAATAAAGAATGGTACATTCCTATCAATAAGTACCTCAAATGGAAAAGAATTAGGTGCTCCAACTAAAAGACAGAATGGATGAATGGATAAGAAAACAAGACCCCTACATGCTGTCTACAAGAGACTCACTTCAGATTAAAAGACGCACGAGGGGATGGAAACAAATATTGCTTTGATGGACCTAGAGGGTATTTAAGTCAGACAGAGAAAGATAAACACTATATGATTTCACTTACTGTGGATTCTAAGGAATAAAAAGTACAAACTAATCAAAAACAGACTCACAAATATAGTGGACAATTTGGTGACAGACAGAGGGAAGGGGGGTTTGGGGAAATGAGAATGGGGTGAAGGGTTAAAGGAGTACAAATTAGTAGCTGATGGATGGTCATGGGGATGGGGAGCACGGCATAGGGAATGCTGTTAGCTAATATGTTGGCTAAGTGGAGGGTCAGGGGAGGGAGGGAGCAATGGGGGCATCATTTATGAACTATACAGCTAATAATAAAATAGGACAATTATAACAACATACTGTAATAAAAGTTATATAAATGTGGCATTAAGCAAAATAAGGGTTACTTAAGCACTGTGACAACAAGATAGTCAATCTGATAACAGAGAGGCCACTAAGTGACTAACAGGTCGGTATTGTATACAGCGTGGATATTCCAGACAAAAGAATGATTCATGACCTGGTTGGGATGAACAGTGAAAGATTTCATCATATTACTTAGAATTGTGCACAACTTAAAACTTATGAATTGTTCATTTCTACTTAATTGGAATTTTCTACTTAATATTTTCAGACTGTGGAAAGTGAAACCACGGTTAAGGGAGAATACTTGTATCCAGCACATGTCACTGTGCCCCTATATAGGAGGGATGTCTGGCAAA
>NW_011888826.1:3887266-3897737 GCF_000151845.1 Pteropus vampyrus
ATAAGTTTCCGTGTGTTCTGCCTCAGCAGTCACACAGAGCCTCACTGACGACTAGCCCCTTCATATTGTCTTCATTCTTCCACAAAAGATTTGGGCTGAAAGACCAAGCGCTGACTATCCTGAACTCTTTTAAAACTGAATGTGAGGAAAAGAGAACATTAAAAGTAACAAGTTGGTACATAGTCATTGTGAATCTAGCTACTTTCATAAACAGAAAGTACTTAGAGGCTAGAGTTTTTTTCAGTATAAACCATATTCGGATTTACTTAGTTTTTAAATGATTATAAACCAATATTGAAAGTGCTGGTAATTTTCTGGTACTTTCTCCACACTCCACACTCCCTGTACAACTTGTCTTATTTATTTCTAAGTAAACTGAAAATGAAGGCCATTTTTCATTTTTCCTATCTGAAACAAGTTCCCTGGACAAATGAGCTCCCACACTATCACAAAAGGAACATATGCTATTTTGGGCAACAACTTCTCCATACAAATTATTAGAGGATAGTTTTACTCTTCCTAATCTAGTTTCAGTCCCACTGTTCCATCTGCACTGCCTTGTCCTCTTTGTCACCTCCCTTCTCAAGCATTGAATTTACGGAGTTAGTTACTTAGTCCCACGATAGAGAAGCACATTAACTATTGCATTACATAACTATTGCAGGGCGATAGTGGTCTCATGGCTCTTAAAGAGAAGAATAATTTATCATTTTCTTATGAAAACAACACTTTAAAACAAAGTGTTAATTTTACATCTATGTTAAATGGAAATATTAATGTGTTATACAATTGTACTTCTAAGTTACAAATCAACAGATTTTATGTTTAGAATTTCCCCACCTGTGTTTACTTGCTGTTCTTATTTGAAGAAATTTTAAAAATTGCTAAAACCACATGACACAGAGGCAATGCTATACAGAGAGCAGCTGAGTAATTATCACAGAACAATAGCTCCTTTCACATAGACTGTCTTTCTGGATTTGAGAAAAGAATGAGACTTCAATGAGTGGCGTTATCAAAAAAGCACCATAAATAGCAAATGCTATGTATATATCCTTAATCATTTGCATAGGTTTAATCAGAATTAAAGGAAATTTCATGAATATAATTGCCTCTTTTCATTAAGATTACAAACTCTGCTGGAAAATTACACCTGATTTATTTAAAACATGAGTGAAATTTTGCATAAATTCTATATGCAGCGTTGCTAACTTACTTTAGTTCCTTGTAAGGAAGGTCATAAGACTATTTGAAAGTGGTAACTAAATATGAGCAAAATGACAATTTTTCCTTTAATGTGAATGAGTTAATTCTCTAACTCTTTGAATTTTTTATATTAGACAACATGTTCCTAACCAAGATAAGGTCACAGACTCACTGAGTCTCTAGAGCTAATAGGGAAATAGAGATTAGTCTTATCCTCTCATTTTGAGGAGCAATAAGCTGAAATTAGTGGCTCAACCAGGGGTATACCAGGTAGACCAGTAGACTCAAGTCCTAAAAAGTAGGAGCAAGTCTCAATTTCTTCCACCCTGTGTATACTCCATGAATGCTGAAGAGAGTTACATATGTACATTTCCTTTCTTCTCAATTTTATTGCCTCTGTCCTCATTTAAGTCCTTATCATCTATTGTTGGATATAGTTTATATTTAGTCCTTTATATTATGTGACACCATGCTGAGAGCATAATAAAAGTTGCGTTGATTTGTTACCAAAAATAACAAAATTAACTTTATTCTTTATAAAAAGACAGCTGAACTATCATTAAATACCAGGACTGTTTAAGAAAAACAACTTTCTGATGTATTTGAACAGGCTTTCAGCAGCAAATGTTTGTTGAGTTAATGAATAAATTTATCAGCCTTTAAAATTTTTATTTTGAAAGAGTAAGCAATAATAGTTTGCCTATGTTTTTCTTCTTAAATCCATTCTTCACAGTATTTTCAGTTATCTTTTCAAAACATATATCTGGTTATGTCATTGCCCTCTGTAAAAACCTTCCACTGTTCCGGTAAATAGAATCTGGACACCTCAGGATGGCATAAGCATGACCCATGTATTTAGGCCCCAATATTCTACATAGGAGCATAAGTTAGTGGAGAGCACTGACTCTGGTTAAATATTTAGAAAATCAAGGATAGATCAACATGAAGTTGGGGCAATTATTGAAATGTAGTTGGATTTCATTTATTTCTTTTGTAACATTTTAACAAAAGGCTACACAGTAGTGATTCTAGTATTCTTCTTTAGCGTACTCACAATGTGGCCTCAGGTTGCTGTCCAAATTGTATTGAATTTGTTTTGAAAGACAGAGTACTGTTGTATGCCAACTTATGGACTATCGTTTCATTTCTTGAGAGTGTCTGAATCTAACTAAAAGAACATTAGAATTTGCTCTAACTTTGACTTGTCTTAGTGACATCAATTTGTATGCTTTTTTAACACTCTAGTTACACTCTGAGTTGATCTTCTGGCAGAATTATCTTTTGGTTGGATTTCGTGTTACTGGTACATTAGGGATTGTTATTCAATATTGACTGAATGTATTTTGTTTAACATGGAATCCAGAAATAACTCAGTTATAGAGTAAATAATTTTACAGGATGAAAGAGAGCAGAAAGACTATAAATATTAATAAAATGCATTATCTCATCTACATTAGCTGTTCCCATTTTTAGAATAATTCTTCTGTTTCTAATCCAATATTAATTAAAGGATTGGGGGGATCATAAATAATTCAAATAATTTCAGAAAGGCTTTCTCCCAGTGTTCTCTATCAAGAAGCAATGTGCTAAGAAAACATAATGAGAAAACATGTCTTGCTTCATTCGTGAAACAAATAGAAAATCATTTTCAATCATTCTTCAAAAGCATCTGAATTCAAATGACCCAAAATCTTTCTTATTCCATTAGGAAAACAAGTATATTTTCTTTACTAATTATAAGTCAATAAATTTATAAGTTAGTAAAATGTTTTATATTTACTAATATAGGAAGTTTGAAAATATAGCATATACACATTTTTCATGCATTCATTTTCAAAATTAATTGATTCCAGAACAAGTAATTATCAGTTATGACAATTATGTAAATGACATTCCGAATAATGCAATTTTATGAGCTATGTCTTCCCAAGAAACTAATAAAATTTAAATATCAAAAATAATCTGATAAATGAATGAAAATTCTATTTTTTAAGTACTATAGTAAATAGCTATAATCAATTGAAATTGCCATGTTTTTCTCAAGTTGGAAGTTACTGTAGCATAGATAAGTGACTTCATAGCTGAATTGTGTCTGAATAAATTGCAAATGACAAGCTTTTAATCTGTATTATCTAGTTCAGAACTTCAAACTTTTGTAAAGGAACGAAATGAAAATTACATTTTCCACATAGGGAAATGAGTGACACTGTTATTTTAGTTTGTCATGGAAATCTTTCTTTTATTATAAGAATCATTCTTTTAATTTAAAGTGAAATTGTAGAATATATATGGGATACCTATAAGTGATCAAACACAATCTTTTAAAAATTTTGTATGCTAACAAATATTTTTACATAAGTGTCAAATAAATGTAAACAGCAATTTTGTTTTTATTTTCAAAGTTTTCCAATAGTGTGAATGAGAAGGTAGAATTTGGAGGTGTGCAGGGAAAGATTAACTAAAAATTTATATTTGAGTTTCTCTATCCCCTGTTCTTCATTAATATCTTTTTCCGAACTCACAGAATGTACAACATCAAGAGTAAATACAGATATAAAGCACGGACTGTAGGTGCCCATGATACATCAACATCGGTTCATCAGTTCTAAGGAATATAACATTCCTTAGTGGGGGATGTTGATAGTAGGGGAGGTCGTGCATGTATAGGGGCAGAGGATATATTGGAAATCTCTGTATATTTCATTTAATTTTGCTATGAACCTAAAATAGCTCCAAAAGAATAAAATCTATTAACATAAATGAGACTAGGTCCTGGCCCTGATGCGGACTGTTGTAGAATGCCAACTGTCATGACACTTGGGGTTTTCCTTTCTGTTGATGACCTCTAACATCATTCATAGAACTGGCTAATCATATATTAGGAAGAAACAGAATATTCTTTAGAAATCTTAATGCTGGAAAAATGTTTAAAAATTATTTTTTTTCAGGGAGTTATTCTTGTTTTTCCATTTGGCTGAATGTTCCTTAAAGGCACAGACTACACCTTATACTTACAATATGCATTGGACTTATGCAGCTGAACAGTATCTGTTTGGCAGGAATTTGCACTGGATCAAGATAGCTATTATCTTGTCAGAGTTACAAACTTCCAGAAAATCTGTTTCTGTGAATTAAAATAAATAAATGATACAGACAAAACAATCACAGCAGAGGAAATTCTAATAAATTTCCAGTGAAATACATGGAAGAAGGCTAACCACACTATTCACTGAGCTCAGACACCTATAGATCAATGTACAAGGTATAGGTAATAAACACATAGAATTCAAAATAATAGCTTAGGTGTCATTGAGACTTAAACATATTTGAGTAGAATCTAGGACTACTTAATGAAAAAAACAGTGGTAGATTATTTTTATATTTAAACATATTTTCCATACACTATCATCATATTTCACCTTTAATAGGTTTTTTTTTTTTTTGGGAAATCAAGAAGCATTATAATTTGCCTTTTAAAGGCAAGCAAAGTAAAGATAAGAGGGGTAGGTTTTCAAAGGTCATGCAGCTGTTAAGTGTCAGAGTCTGTGATGATCCTGATCTGTTCCCATATAAGAATCCAGAAGGTACATTCCAGATGGAAACCCATGCTTTAAAAAATAGAATCACGGTATCTAACATTTGAGTAAGCCTTAAAGGAGAGAGGAGACTAGCGTTATTGAGAAGAGGGATAGCAAATACCACTGTGAGGTAGAAATTCAACTTATAGATTCTCTCATCTCATGAGCAGGATGCATGTGCTTTATTAATACTAGATACATAGTTGGCAGAGAAAAAAATAAACAGGTACTAGGAAACTGCACTCACATATCATCTTAAAGTAGCAGAATGTCTGGTAAATTCTTGGTTGCCTTGTTGGCATTTATATCCTTAATTTTTGTTGAGGAAATTATGATCAGAACTGCTACAGATGTCATGACTGTGACCATCAGGTGACCTTGAAGCAAGTGTCATGTCATGGAGATCACATTAACTGGGCAAAAATAAACTGCGCTTGAGTAGGTATATATGTTTTAGATTCAAAGATGTTCAAAGAAGAGGCATAAGATCATATTCTAGGAGTTCTATGAAACTCTGGGATTAGATTTATATAGTGTAAGCTCAATTAATATGTTGACTTGAATGACCAGATGAATAGCATACAGTTACTGCCTGACAAATTTTTCTTCATAAACAAACTGCTATTCATCTCTTAATTAGAAGATATATCTTAATTGCCTTATTCTTTATCTAGTTTTTAAATATAAAGTATCCTTCAGTGATGAATGTTAACTGAACTTATTGTGGTAATCATTATTCAATATATACATTTATCAAATTATTACATTGTACACCTTAAACTAATACAATGTTACATGTCAATTATATTTCAATAGAGCTGGGAAAAACTAATAAACTATCTGTGAATATGTTTTTGTACCTGTCCCTGGCTGACACAAATTCAAATTGGGAGGTATATTTTCTATAATTTGACCTGTACTTTGATTATTTTTGAAGTATGTTTGTTTACATGTAAAGTGAAAATACCTTATCTCAACTTTTAGAAATAAAAAAAAGAGAGAGCTATTGTATCAGTTAGGGTGTGTGTATGTGTGTGTGTGTGAGAGAGAGAGAGAAAGAGGTAAATAGAGAGAGAGAGAGAGAGAGAGAGAGAGAGAGAGAGAGAGAGATTTTAAGGAATTGGCTTGTAATTGTGGGGTGATAAGGACAAAATATGCAGTATGGCTGGAGATTCAGGTTAGGGTTGACAGTCTTGAACCTGAAGGCAGAAAAACTCAGATAAGGTTTCTATGTTGCAGTCTTGAGGAGAATTCTTTCTTCCCCAAGAGACCTCAGTCTTCACTCTTAAGGTCTTCATCTGATTGAGTGAGGCCCACATTACAAAACATAATCTGTTTTACTCCAAAGTCTACCAATTTAAGTGTTAATCACATTTGAAAATACATTCATAGCAACATCTAGACTACTGTTTGACCAAACAACTGGCCACCATATTCTTGCTAAATTGACAAAATTAATCATCAGAGCTATAGAAAGAGTGTGCATTATATATTTTCATTTTCATTCCTTTTAGTCTTCATACTTATCCCACCTATCACATGTCATACAATGTGATGTCACACAATGTCAATGTCACATAAACATAACAGGAAGAATTTGCCATTGATAACCATTATTTGTTAATTTGAGTAGGCAGGACAATTTGTGAAAGAAAGAACAAATTTAGGGCAGAAAAAGGATGGTTTTTTTAGAACACTTACAATTAATTTAAACTACTTAAATTGTCTAATATTTTCTCAGAGGGACTATCACTAAATTAATCTTAGTGTTTATCAAACAACACTTAAAAATACCAAAGGCAAGTAACTATTTTTTAAAAATAATGTGATAAATATTATTTTCAGACTAAGTGATATTAATCGACATTAGTATAAAAAGCCTTTTTCAGAGAAACCTGATTTTCATTCTGATTTATTTTCTTAAGCACATCATAAAAATATATATGTGTACATATATTTACTTTTATGTTAGTAATATGCTACCCAAGAGCAAAGGAAAATCTATTCTACTTGTGATGGTTTTTAGTTGTAACTTTGTTTTACATTTCACGATAATGATGTAAAATTATATTTAATATTACTTCTGTAATTGCAGACATGGAGGAAACTTAAATGCATATTACTAAGTGAAAGAAGCCAATGTGAAAAGATTTCATAGTATATGATTCCACTGTATGACATTCTGGAAAAGGCAAAACTGGAGACAGTAAAAAGATCATTGGTTGCCATTAGTTAGGGGAGGTGGGAGGATGAACAGGTGGAGCACAGAGGATTTTTAGAGCAATGCTACTCTGTATGATACTATAATGGTGGATACATGTCAATATACATCTGTCAAAACCCAAGAATATAATGAACAGCACTAATGTAAACTGTACATGAAATAACAAGGAACTATAAAGCACGGGAAACTGCTAAATTTCCCAAATGAAAAGATAAATTTCAAGTAGCTTCTAATGCATTTGGGGAGATACAATCTACTTATGAGTACCCACATAACAAGAGAAGTGACCAGTGTAGAAGAGATGTAAGTTAAGAACTGTGGGAGTTTAGTGGAAGGTGACATTACATGTAATTGGAGACCAGCTTACAGAACTGGTTGTTTTCCAGTGGGAGTCTCTTGAAGATTTTTGAGGAGAATATGAAAAGGTCTATTCTTTAGGAGGATTAGTCTGGAAGCAGATTCTGGCAGGACCTAAGGAGGGAGAGAGGAGGGGCAGCTGGTGGTACTTAGGAAGGTAATAAAGAGGGCCTGGCTCCACCAGGGTGGGGCCACCTGCGAAGAAAGAGAGGGGATGGATGTTGAACATCTCTGAAGTAAAGTCTATAGAGCAGGTGAGCACTTTGAAGAAGAGGGCAAGAGTAAGAGAGAAAGAGAAAATGCTGACAGTGTGTATGCTGGGTTCTTGAGAAGATGCTGGGATCATCAGCTGACCTCACAGAGCAAGGGGCTGGTTTGAGAGGAGCAGTGCTCAGGAACACCACCTCTCCACTGCAAGATTAAATTAAGTTCATAAATTAGACAGGTGTTTAATATTTGCTTGGAAAAAAGTATACATGAAGAGCTCAAGTAGGCGCATGACCATGAGGTCAGCCATGACCATGAGGTCATGATCATGTCTCTGTCCTTCCTAAACATTGACTTCCTGGTCAGAAGCACAGGCTATGGAGCCAAGTGACCTGCATGAGAGTCCTGGACCTACTGTTTGTTTGCTGTGAGATATCACATAGGAACTCAACCTCTTTGGGCCTGTATTCTCCTTTGTAAAATGGGGATAATAACAATACCTGCATTATAAGAATGATGTGATAAGTAGATGTGAATGTGTGGAAAGTACTTAGAACAGTGGCTGGGACCTGGTGAGTTAACGATTATCATCATTATTTTACACTCAAGGTTTAATTTCTTACCCTTGAAGAATGGACACCGATAATTTGTGTTATTTTTAAGGGATCAGTTATAAATGTTGAATGCTCCTATTTCTGGGCTCAAATTAGAGTCTTCAAACCTCATTCACATCATTAGCAAGGAAGTGAGGTCAATACCCAGGGGGTCCCCAAATAATTTCTCTCTAGCTGTACGACCTTGTGGAACCCCTTTTTCTATATTCCACCCCACTTCATACTGATTTAGTACCCATATATCTGGAATGTTCTACTGTGGAGTTTGGCCTTAAAACAAACAAAAAATCAAATATCCATTTACCCACAGCAGGAGACATTAAGTGTGCAATACGGAATGTTTTTGGATTGTGGTGTCAATGTCATGGATTAATCAGTTTTTATTGTCTTTCAGAGCAAAACCAGGTTCATTTGAATTGGGGTGGGGCAGGCTAATCAATTCTTCTGTCAATGTCGTCACCTACTCATGGTACCCCATATCTTCCTTCTTCTTGGGCTGAAGCATAAAAGCCTTGGGAAATCCATTTACTAGTCCTTCTGACCCTGTCTTATGATTTTATTTCTTGTTCAAAGATTGAACTTTATGACCTCCAAGAAGATATTTGGATCTGACTTGGTTTCCATGTTTTTTCCTTAGGAGTTTGAAGTGTCCTTAATACTTTCTCATGGACGATTTTCAAAATACTTAGTAAAAGCCCAGGTTCACTTCCTGAGTTCCTGAATCAGATTCTTCACTCTCTACACTTCAAAGTTCCACCATCACTTTTAATATGTCTAAATTTACACCCATCCTCTTTCCCACCTCCAGATTTGCCTTGAGACTTCCATATTTCAGTCTATCTCTCCCTCTCTTAGTGGTCTTGCTTCTCATGGGTAGCCAGTCATTCCTCAACAAAAACCAGCCTAGCACTTTGCTCAATTTGTCTAATGCTTTTGTTCCTTTTTCAATATCTTATCACTTCATGCTTACAGTATTCCAGAAACGGGCTGGTTGTCATGCTTCCATTCTATCCATTCTTCACTCTGCACTGTATGATCCTTCCAAGTGAATCTGTCCAGGTTATCCAACTGGCCTATTCTAGTGTGTGGCTGCTCTGTGCTGGTGTGCCCACCATCCACAGAGAGGTAGAGCTTAGTGTCGGTGGTCCCAGAGACACTGCAGGAGTCTTCAGTTAGGGGACCTGATATCATTAAGGTCACTGGGACACATATTGAATGGGATTCTGGTATGTGTCCAGTGCCACACATTGGGTGGGCTGGAGTTATATAAACATACACATATGTATTATACATATATACATGATATATAATATATGTCTGATTTATTCGATTAGTCTATTTTGTGTAACTGTTTTTTGCAGCTCTTTATCTTTATGCAATTTACTAAAGATGTGAATTTTATTACTTATCAGCAAAGGCAATTTGCAGCATTATTTAAGAGAAAATTAATCAACTTTTTTTCTACAGTGTTTACCACTGTGCTTATTTGAATGAGCTTGAAGTTTTTTATGGTTGGTGCTCCCCACTCTTTCAAGTATAGCAGAGCAATTTTTTATCGTTATATTTTCTGATAATTTGACGTTAGTATCAAGTTAAACTTGAAATCAGAGATGCTGACAATCTTAAAGTTATCACTGAAGAAAATGATTTAACAAAGAGAGATCCAGTTCATGTCTTTGGTTCCTGACTTGCCAATTCATTTAATTATTCAAATTTAAAGTCCAATCATAAGAAATTTTAATGTCAATTGTCATATTTCATTCTACCTAAAATAAGAGTGAATATTACAGCTTTTTTGAAGTCAAAAGATCTTTCAGAAAAATTAATAGCTGTCAAAAATGAATGTTTCTAGCAAACAGCTGTTATTTGTAATAGTGCCAAAGAGAATTGTCTCATTTTTTCCTTGAGTTATTTCAAGATACCAGGAATGATAGATAACAGACAAAATGACAAAGAATATAATTAAAATTCTAACCTGTTCCAGCTGTTTAATTCCAATGAAAGGTATCATTTTTTAAAAAAAATCTGCATCTAAAAAAGCTCCCATCACCTTAAAATACTTTAGTGATCTCTTCATATAATTAAGATTAAATGAAGAATTTTGCAAATTTATTTTGGACTTTACAAAATTATTTTGGACTTTATGATGTTGTACGCTTTATATAAAATATGTGTGACAATTTATCAGGGGACTCAAATATTTTTAAAAGAAAGCTAAACTATTATAACCACAATATAAGTAATTAAAGTATATACTGTATATGCAATCAGTCAGCACTAAAACA
>NW_011888826.1:3897787-3900138 GCF_000151845.1 Pteropus vampyrus
AAAGATAAATTTCAAGTAGCTTCTAATGCATTTGGGGAGATACAATCTACTTATGAGTACCCACATAACAAGAGAAGTGACCAGTGTAGAAGAGATGTAAGTTAAGAACTGTGGAAGTTTAGTGGAAGGTGACATTACATGTAATTGAAGACCAGCTTACAGAACTGGTTGTTTTCCAGTGGGAGTCTCTTGAAGATTTTTGAGGAGAATATGAAAAGGTCTATTCTTTAGGAGGATTAGTCTGGAAGCAGATTCTGGCAGGACCTAAGGAGGGAGAGAGGAGGGGCAGCTGGTGGTACTTAGGAAGATAATAAAGAGGGCCTGGCTCCACCAGGGTGGGGCCACCTGCGAAGAAAGAGAGGGGATGGATGTTGAACATCTCTGAAGTAAAGTCTATAGAGCAGGTGAGCACTTTGAAGAAGAGGGCAAGAGTAAGAGAGAAAGAGAAAATGCTGACAGTGTGTATGCTGGGTTCTTGAGAAGATGCTGGGATCATCAGCTGACCTCACAGAGCAAGGGGCTGGTTTGAGAGGAGCAGTGCTCAGGAACACCACCTCTCCACTGCAAGATTAAATTAAGTTCATAAATTAGACAGGTGTTTAATATTTGCTTGGAAAAAAGTATACATGAAGAGCTCAAGTAGGCGCATGACCATGAGGTCAGCCATGACCATGAGGTCATGATCATGTCTCTGTCCTTCCTAAACATTGACTTCCTGGTCAGAAGCACAGGCTATGGAGCCAAGTGACCTGCATGAGAGTCCTGGACCTACTGTTTGTTTGCTGTGAGATATCACATAGGAACTCAACCTCTTTGGGCCTGTATTCTCCTTTGTAAAATGGGGATAATAACAATACCTGCATTATAAGAATGATGGGATAAGTAGATGTGAATGTGTGGAAAGTACTTAGAACAGTGGATGAGACCTGGTGAGTTAACGATTATCATCATTATTTTACACTCAAGGTTTAATTTCTTACCCTTGAAGAATGGACACCGATAATTTGTGTTATTTTTAAGGGATCAGTTATAAATGTTGAATGCTCCTATTTCTGGGCTCAAATTAGAGTCTTCAAACCTCATTCACATCATTAGCAAGGAAGTGAGGTCAATACCCAGGGGGTCCCCAAATAATTTCTCTCTAGCTGTACGACCTTGTGGAACCCCTTTTTCTATATTCCACCCCACTTCATACTGATTTAGTACCCATATATCTGGAATGTTCTACTGTGGAGTTTGGCCTTAAAACAAACAAAAAATCAAATATCCATTTACCCACAGCAGGAGACATTAAGTGTGCAATACGGAATGTTTTTGGATTGTGGTGTCAATGTCATGGATTAATCAGTTTTTATTGTCTTTCAGAGCAAAACCAGGTTCATTTGAATTGGGGTGGGGCAGGCTAATCAATTCTTCTGTCAATGTTGTCACCTACTCATGGTACCCCATATCTTCCTTCTTCTTGGGCTGAAGCATAAAAGCCTTGGGAAATCCATTTACTAGTCCTTCTGACCCTGTCTCATGATTTTATTTCTTGTTCAAAGATTGAACTTTATGACCTCCAAGAAGATATTTGGACCTGACTTGGTTTCCATGTTTTTTCCTTAGGAGTTTGAAGTGTCCTTAATACTTTCTCATGGACTATTTTCAAAATACTTAGTAAAAGCCCAGGTTCACTTCCTGAGTTCCTGAATCAGATTCTTCACTCTCTACACTTCAAAGTTCCACCATCACTTTTAATATGTCTAAATTTACACCCATCCTCTTTCCCACCTCCAGATTTGCCTTGAGACTTCCATATTTCAGTCTATCTCTCCCTCTCTTAGTGGTCTTGCTTCTCATGGGTAGCCAGTCATTCCTCAACAAAAACCAGCCTAGCACTTTGCTCAATTTGTCTAATGCTTTTGTTCCTTTTTCAATATCTTATCACTTCATGCTTACAGTATTCCAGAAACGGGCTGGTTGTCATGCTTCCATTCTATCCATTCTTCACTCTGCACTGTATGATCCTTCCAAGTGAATCTGTCCAGGTTATCCAACTGGCCTATTCTAGTGTGTGGCTGCTCTGTGCTGGTGTGCCCACCATCCACAGAGAGGTAGAGCTTAGTGTCGGTGGTCCCAGAGACACTGCAGGAGTCTTCAGTTAGGGGACCTGATATCATTAAGGTCACTGGGACACATATTGAATGGGATTCTGGTATGTGTCCAGTGCCACACATTGGGTGGGCTGGAGTTATATAAACATACACATATGTATTATACATATATACATGATATATAATATATGTCTGATTTATTCGATTAGTCTATTTTGTGTAACTGTTTTTTGCAGCTCTTTATCTTTATGCAAT
>NW_011888826.1:3901028-3905050 GCF_000151845.1 Pteropus vampyrus
GTTTTCTAAACTGTGTTAATCCTCTTTCCCAATATCCTTATCTTAGACACTCAGAGCCATTGACTATGTGATATTTACACTTTAATGCTTTACAAATGTATTAATCTATGTAACTTTTAAGTTCTTTATCACCCTATCCATTTCTCTCAAGTTGGCTGCCTTTTTATCAGCAAATGGCAACACTATCTTTTCCAGCCAGAAATTTCAGAGTTGTCTTTGAGTCCTCTTTACCTTCTCCTTGCTATACCTCTACCACAACCAGCAAATAACAAATATCTCACATTGTTCACTTCTGGTGGCTGCACCGCCACCTCCTAATCCAGGCTTTTATGGCTATTTACCCGGATGCTTACTGTCGCTTGCTGCCCCACTTCTTGCTTCCCTGACGCCATCTTGCATAGCAACCATTAAAAAAAAAAAAAAAAAAAGTCAATCCAGTCACGTTGCTCCTCCATTTAAAACTTTTTAGTGGATTCCCACTGCTTTTGGAAACTATCCAAACATTTTACTGGTCTATAATGTCTTGAACAATTTGGCTCTTATCTGTCCATCGCCCCTTGCTCACGCTGCCCTCCAACCATTCACAAACGATAGCTCTTTTTCACTTTTGATGCCTTTGCATTTGTTATTTCCTTTGCCTAGAATACCCTTCCTAGAGTTTTTGTATGACTGGATATTCTTCTTACTTGATTGTCAGATTTAATAGGATTCAAAAGTGAACAGCAGCAGGGAATCGGGGATGGTGGGAGGGAAGACTGTGGTCCTCCACTACTCTAGGCACAGCAGAGGTGTCGAGGTCTATGTCTGTGGCCACGGCTACAGCTACGGCTACGGCTACAGCTACAGCTACGTCTACATCTACATCTACATTTACATTTACATCTAAGTCTACAGCTCTATCTACAGCTACAGCTACGGCTACAGCTACAGCTACGTCTACATCTACATCTACATTTACATTTACATCTAAGTCTACAGCTCTATCTACAGCTACAGTTACGGCTACAGCTACAGCTACGTCTAGCTATATCAGCTATGTCAATATATCACCATAGTCTAGTATTCCATATTTTATTGACTAATACAGAAACAAAAATCAATATATCCATTGTTAAAATATTTTTTAGACCACATTTGAAATATAAATATTTTCATGTTAAGTTTGACTAAAACAAACTATTCACTTAACTAGGAAAATGTGAGCCTACCTGTTAATTGAAATTTTGTTGCATAAAGCACAGGCCATTCATTACCTCTTGATAATTTGAAAGTCCAAGGTAGACACTTTGTTCATTTATTCTTTCAACAGATATAGTGTGCATATCTATAATAATATGTAATACTATGTATACAATTAACATACTTATCTATGAAAAATTCTCAATCTAGACATGTTAAATTGGTTTTTATACTTAGTTTTTGAGGATTTTAAAATGAAAGCATCTGTGTGCAAATGTTGAATTTTATTCAATGCAAAATAAATTATAGACATTTTAAAATAAAACACTGGATAGTATGAAATTATTAAAAGGAGTGAAAGTAGTAGATGATTATGAAAGTCAAGTTTATGGTTTAAAATAATATGTATAAATTATATATCTACATGTACTGAATTTTAAACATTTAATCATCACTTTTAGATAAATTTCATATAAATTATTCCAGCCTATTATTAAAATAACTTAATACATTGGTCAGGTGTGTAGAAATTGCTTCAGAAAACCTTAATTTGATATATTACTGTAAATGGTTTCTAAATAAGATTGTGAAACACTGTTTATCAAATTATATTTATTAATCTTCGAGGGAAAAGATTATTTTCCTGATGTGAATTTTCAAATAATAATTAGAAGAGACTTTTTAATGAATTTAATGAATGTTAAATTATGCATTATTATAGAGCAAAGTTTTTGGATAATTTCAGAAATCTTTTCGTCCCAGTAACATAAGCAGCCCTGCTACTGGTGGTGGTGGAATAACGATCTCCGTGCCTCTTCCTCATGAAAGCAAACCCGAGTTACTGAAAATCACGGCCAAGTGCAGAGGAAGTTCAAGCGGGAAGGAATGACAGAGAGGCAGAGCTGGTAGAAAGCAGAGCCCTCTGCAGTAGGTGGCTACACTGTACAGGGAAACAAATCACGCTTGCTTGTAATATGAGAATCAGAGAGTATTTTGTTGCTCTTGGAGCATTCCTAGTCTGGTAAAAGATCTGGGTCTAAAAAGGTAAATAAATGGACATGTTTATTTTCAAAAAGTAGCCTTTTTCTGTGAGAGATGAATGCAAAAAAGTACAAAATCAAGTAGCTTCAGATCTTGTCAACTAACAAGAGGCTGTTTCCATTTACACACATTCATGCGTGCATGTTGGCACATTCTAAAGCTCAAGAAAACTAATTTCACATAAAAATGATCAATAGGTATGTATCAAGTTAAAATCCTATACAAAATCATTAAAAGAATGAGGAGCAGAATAATTCTTTACAGTCTGAAACATGAAGGAAGTCATGCCTATAAAGCTATTCAAACCTGAAAACTACTGTTCCAAAATAAGCTAAAAGATGTTAAGAAATGCTACAAGATAGTGCTGTCTTTTCATTCGAGGATTAGAGGATTGTTGCTAACTCACATCCTATTTTGACTGAGCCAATGCCATGTGTTAGAATCTGTCTCTTGAAATACCCCATTCCTGTACCAACTCTGTTATTTTTCAAGACATTCAATTGCAACTAACAGAAATACCATTCAAACAAAATTTCTTTAAGAAAAACGGAACTTCTTGACTCAGATAACCGAAAAGAAAGGGGTGGATCTTATGGATTCAGGCATGGTTTAGATCCGAAGTTCAAATGAGTTTGTCAAGACAACAGTTTTTCCATCTTTTGTTCTTACATCCACCAGGCTATATGCTTTCCACATAGTGGGAGAGGGCCATCCATAGCTACAGTATTAGTATCTGCCATCTGTCAAACCCCAGATAAATGTGCGCATCTCTTTCCTGATGGCTCCAGTCAACATTCTGGTGACTCTGATAAGCCTAGCTTAGGTCATGTAACTACCTATGAGTCAATTACAAGGGACCCAATTACTATGTATTGTCTGATTCAATCTGGACAAGTTTAGATCCTCAACTGCATGTGGACGTGGGGTGTGGCGCTGTCAGTTTCAACAGGAATACATGGACCAAGAAAATATGGTTTGGGTTTTAAAAGAGAATGCGAATTATATTCTCAGAAAGGAGAAAGGATGCTGGAGAAAAGAGCAAACATAATATTTACAGGATACCACAAAGAAAGGAAAATAAGTATGTTTTCACAATTTTTTTTACAATTTTACATTTTTTTTTGGTTAGGCATATGAACTTTATTGAACTATTTAAAAATTTTAATTAAGTTTATTAGGGTAACATTGGTTAACACAATTATATAATTTTCAGGTGTACCTTATAATCTGACATCTGTATATTCTATTGTGTTTTTACCACCTAAAGTCCAGTTTCCTTCAGCTACTATATATTTGATGCCTTTTACCCACTTCACAAACCTCCCCCTAAGCTCTTATATTTGATCCCCTTTAACTGTCTACCTCCCCCCCGCCTCCCCAACCCTACCCTCTGCTAACCACTACTCTATAGTCCATGTCCATGAGTCTCTGTTTGTTTGTCCTATTCCTTTGTTGCTTTTAGGTTTATATCCCACATATAAGTGATATCATGTGATTTTCTACTTTTTCTGTCTGGCTTATTTCCCTTAGCATTATTATCTTGAGGGCCATCCATGTTGTCACAAATGGCAGTATTTCATCTCTTCTTATGGCTGAGTAATATTCCATTGTATATATGCACCACGGCTTCTTTAGCCAATCTATCGTGGGACACTTCAGTTGCTTCCATGTCCTGGCCACTGTCAATAATGCTGCTATGAACATCGAGGTGGAAATATCTTTACAGATATGGGTTTTCAAGTCTTTGGGGTAAATACCCAGTAGAGGGATTGCTGGATCATATGGTAGATCAATTCTTAGTT
>NW_011888826.1:3906485-3908133 GCF_000151845.1 Pteropus vampyrus
TGCTGTATTTGGTTTGCTAGTATCTTATTTAGGATTTTTGCATCTGTGTTCATGAGAGATATTGATGTGTAGTTTTCTTTTTTTGTGTGTTATCTTTATCAGGTTTTGGTATCGGAGTAATATTGGCCTCATAAAATGAGTTGGGAAATGTTGCCTCCTCTTCAATTTTTTGGAAGAGTTTAAGGAGAATAGATAGTAAATCTTTGAATGTTCGGTAGAATTCACTGGTAAAGCCATTTGGTCCTGGACTTTTACTTTTTGGTAGGTTTTTGATGACTGTTTCAATTTCCATACTGCTGATCACTCTATTTAGATTTTCCAATTCTTCTTGATTCAGTCTAGGAAGGTTGTATTTTTCTAAGTACTGATCCATTTCTTCTAGGTTATTAAATTTGGTATTATATATTTTTTTCATAGAATTCTTGTATGATTCTTTTTATTTCGGAGATGTCAGTCATAATTTCCCCTCTTTTGTGCCTGATTTTGTTTATTTGTGTCCTTTCTCTTTTTTCTTTAGTGAGTCTAGCCAGGGGTTTGTCAATTTTATTAAGCTTCTCAAAGTACCAGCTCTTTGTTGTATTTATTTTTTCTATTGTTTTTTGTTTTCAATTTCATTTATTTCTCTTCTAATTTTGATTATTCTTTCTTTCTGCTGACTTTAGGCTTCATTTGTTCTTCCTTTTCTAGTTTTTTAAGATGAAGTGTTAGTTTGTTTATTTGGGCTCGTTCTTGCTTTTGGAGATAGGCCTGTCATGATATGAACTTTCCTCTTATGACCGCTTCTGCTGTGTCCCAAAAGTTTTGATATCATTATCATGTTGTGTTATCATTATCATTCATTTCTATGTATCTCTTGATCTCTCTTTTTATTTCTCCTCTGATCCAGTTATTTTTTAGTAGCAGGTTGTTTAATCTCCATATACGTGGTTCTTCCTGATTTCTTTTTGCAGTTCATCTCTCATTTCAAAGCATTATGATCAGAGAATATATTTGGTATGATTTCCAGCCTCTTATATTTGTTGTGGGTATCTCTGTGTCCCAGTATGTGGTTGATTCTTGAGAATGTTCCATGTGCACTAGAGAAGAATGTATAAGCAGCTGTTTGGGGAAGGAAGGCTCTATAAATGTCAATTATGTCCAGTGGGTCTAATGTGCCACTTAAGGATGTTATTTCCTTATTGATTTTCTGTTTGGATGATCTGTCCATATCCGACAGAGAGATATTCAGGTTCCCTACTGCGATAGTGTTTTGGTCTATTTCTCCCTTTAGTTCTGTTAGTACTTGTTTTATATATTTCGGGGCTCCCTGCTTGGGACCATAGATATTAATAATTGTTATGTCTTCTTGGTGCACAATTTCCTTTTTATTATGAAGTGTCCCTCAGTATCCTTCTTTATCTTTTTTATTTTGAAGTCTATTTCATTCAATATTAGTACTGCTACTCCTGCTTTTCTCTGAATGCCACTTGCTTGAAATATCATTTTCCACTCTTTCACTTTGAGTCTATATTTGTCTTTGGAACTGAGATGTGTCTCCTGGAGGCAGCATATGGTTGGGTTTTGTTTTTTGATCCATTCTGCAACTCTATGTCTTTTTATTGATGAGTTCAGTCCATTTATATTTAGAGTGATTATTGAAATATGAAGT
>NW_011888826.1:3909403-3912286 GCF_000151845.1 Pteropus vampyrus
TTGGGTTTTGTTTTTTGATCCATTCTGCAACTCTATGTCTTTTTATTGATGAGTTCAGTCCATTTATATTTAGAGTGATTATTGAAATATGAAGTTTTCTTACGGCCATTTTATCTTTTCTGGTAGCTCAGTGTTTCCATTGTTTCCTTGTCCTTGTGTTTCTGTTATCTTTATTTTGGTTGGCTTTTGTGGGTTTTCTCTCTGGTCCTCCTTGTTTTATGTTATATACTTCAGTTCTGAATCTTTGGTGTGTGGTTACCATTATAAATAGGTAAAGGTATGTATATATATATACAGTCATCCACTTTCTTCTGCGCGTGCCTTATCTCCATTCCCCCTTGCGAATTTGGGTCTTTGAATCCTCATCTTTTCAGTCATTGTTATCTCAATTTGTCCCATGTATGCTGAATGTTCATTACTATCTTGCTATAGCAATTCTGTTCTTATTATTTAAGCTCATAATGCCCTGTTCTTTGTAAGGGTTGTACTCTTCTGCTTCTATTTGCCTGATAGTCACTTTACTCCTAATTATGTTTTTTTTTTTTTTTTGGTCATTTTGTTTTAGGTGAGCTGACCCCTTTCAGTATTTCCTGTAGTGCAGGCCTCGTAGTGCAGAATTCCCTCAATTTTTGTATGTCTGGAAAGGTCTTAATTTCTCCTTCATATCTAAGGGATTGCTTAGCTGGATACATTATTCTAGGCTGGTAGTTTCTTTCACTTAATAGTTTAAATATCTGATTCCATTCTTTTCTGGCTTGTAAGGTTTGCACTGAGAATTCTGAGGATAGTGTAATAGGTTTTTCTTTATGAGTTACTGTTTTTTTTCATCCTGGCTGCCCTGAGAGTTCTGTCTTTATCGTTCATTTTTTATAATTTTAATACGATGTGTCTTGGTGAAGGCCTTTTAGGGCTGAGATAATTGGGTGTTCTGTTGACTTCTTGAATTCCAAGCTCTAGTTCATTCTTTAGATTTGGGAAATTCTTGTTCACTATTTGTCTGAAAATGCTTTCTCATCCCTGCTCCTTTTCCTCGCCTTTGATAATGCCCATTATTCTTACGTTTCCTCTCCTGATGGTATCAGCTAGTTCTTGAATTTCTCTTTCATTATTTTTCATTCTTCAGTTTCTCTCCTCTTCCTTCTGATTTATTTCTAGATTTCTGTCTTTGATATCACTGATCCTTTCTTCCATTTGGATGACTCTATTTCTCAGGCTTGCTATTTCATTTTGCAACTCTTGCAGTATTTTCTTCATCTCCAGAAGTTCTGTTTGGTTCTTTTTGACGTTTTCAATCTCCTTGCTCTGCTCATCTAGGTGTTTTTTCAATTCCTGAAATTGTTGATATGACTTGTTTTGGAACTCACTGAGTTTTTTCTGAAGTACTATCCTGATTGGTCTCAGGATGTATAGAGGGAGGGTCCTCTGGGTTGGGGGTTGGTGGCTGTGGCTCAGCCTTGGTTTTGCAACCATAGTTGGTAAAAATCAACTGTTTTTTCTCTGCCGTCCCAGCTTTTCTGTCATCCCTGTTTCTCTACCTTCTGCCCTGATGACTGGGCTCTGCTGCCGGTGGCAGGGAGCTCACAGCACTCCCAGGCAAAGCTGTTCAGGGAACTCGCCGCTCCTTCACCCCTCCCCCTCCTCCTGCTAGGAGCTCTGGTGGCTGTGAGAGGCAGCTTCTTTATTTCTCCCAGTCCACCGCCCGACACCCCGGCGTTCTGACCTGTGATAACTCTTATGCGCAGATCCCATGCTCAGACATGCAGTTTGGGTGTTTTTCGTTGAGTTTTAGATGTTCAGCTTATTGTTCTTTCAAGGGGAGAGATCTGGGGACGTCTCTCACTCTGCCATGTTTCCAAAGATCTCCCAGTTTTACAAATTTTTACAAGCTTATCATTTTGTGCTCTGGAGAACCCAAATGGAATTTTTGCTTCATGTACAGATGGCCAACAACAACAACAACAACAAAAAATTGTGATGAAGAGAAACATATTATAAGGTGTCACTTTCCATACGTTAGTCCTGGTTTTATCAGTACTCTTTTTTTTCAGTTTAGAGCATCTAAATTCAAACTGTTAATTTATTCATTTATATGTTTCCAATATAACAGAAAACATACATTAGGCAGTCATGTGGTAAATATGATCAGTTTAGACACATGCATTGAATTACCATATTGACAAAAATATTGCTTTCTTTTAGCTGGGGTTCATTTATAAGTATTTATTAATCCAAATTTTCAATTAAATGCCTCATTTCCACTTATGTGCCTACTTTATATATGTTATTCAATACCTTTTTAGAGATGACACCTAAGCATTTCAGGAAACTTGAGGCTGAGTAGGAAGAACAAAATCAGGAGCTCATCTTAAAGGCTCCTATTTCTCCTTTATGATCTTTATAAGAGAACACAGTTCATTTTTTAGGCATTTTAATTACAATGGCCAAGTTCCTCAGTCTAATAATTTAATTCCCAGGTACCTTTCTCCTAGAACAGATCTATTTAAAAAAAAAAAACAAATAAAAATATTTTAAGTATTAGAAGACAATTATGATAGTAATCTATCTTTATTGAAATGCATAACTTGAAATTTAATCCATGTCTGTGCTATGGTTAGATCCCAAGTAATATTTTGATTTTGGAAAATTGTAGATATTTATGGACATTTCTAAAATAGCTTACTCTTGTTTGCAGTTTGAGATCAGAATTAGGAATAGTCTGGGGTGAAACTGTTGGACATCCTCAAGATATCCAATGAAAGTTATTGAGTCATTCAGATAGTCTATAAAGTCACTTAAGCTTAAATGGATTGTTAAAATATACTTGCTGTATAAGTTAATGGAAGTGATCTTGGGCCAGGGTTAGAAAGCCAGGGTTTTTAGGCC
>NW_011888826.1:3912336-3934090 GCF_000151845.1 Pteropus vampyrus
TTTTTTTCAGTTTAGAGCATCTAAATTCAAACTGTTAATTTATTCATTTATATGTTTCCAATATAACAGAAAACATACATTAGGCAGTCATGTGGTAAATATGATCAGTTTAGACACATGCATTGAATTACCATATTGACAAAAATATTGCTTTCTTTTAGCTGGGGTTCATTTATAAGTATTTATTAATCCAAATTTTCAATTAAATGCCTCATTTCCACTTATGTGCCTACTTTATACATGTTATTCAATACCTTTTTAGAGATGACACCTAAGCATTTCAGGAAACTTGAGGCTGAGTAGGAAGAACAAAATCAGGAGCTCATCTTAAAGGCTCCTATTTCTCCTTTATGATCTTTATAAGAGAACACAGTTCATTTTTTAGGCATTTTAATTACAATGGCCAAGTTCCTCAGTCTAATAATTTAATTCCCAGGTACCTTTCTCCTAGAACAGATCTATTTAAAAAAAAAAAACAAATAAAAATATTTTAAGTATTAGAAGACAATTATGATAGTAATCTATCTTTATTGAAATGCATAACTTGAAATTTAATCCATGTCTGTGCTATGGTTAGATCCCAAGTAATATTTTGATTTTGGAAAATTGTAGATATTTATGGACATTTCTAAAATAGCTTACTCTTGTTTGCAGTTTGAGATCAGAATTAGGAATAGTCTGGGGTGAAACTGTTGGACATCCTCAAGATATCCAATGAAAGTTATTGAGTCATTCAGATAGTCTATAAAGTCACTTAAGCTTAAATGGATTGTTAAAATATACTTGCTGTATAAGTTAATGGAAGTGATCTTGGGCCAGGGTTAGAAAGCCAGGGTTTTTAGGCCCAGATTTACCATTTTCCTTCCTCGAAGTTTAATGTTCCTATTCTCCAATTTGTGTATCTAACATGCAGGGTTAATGAATATTAACTGTCACTAAGTCCCTTCTAGGAAGGATACAAGAGATACCATATACAATATAACACTTTTGAACAGAAGCTCCAAAGAGGAGAAATTATGTAACCCAAAGACCCAAAGTTAAACAAGTTAAACAAGTAGCTTATGAATTCTGAGATTTACCTTTACTCAAAATTTTGCTTAACGAGAGACAACGATTCTAGTACGGATTTTTTTTTCTTTTGCAAAAAGCCTGGAAATATTATCTCACTAAAAAAGCATCGTGTTTCTTTATACTGACCCAAAGATAGTTAGATAGCTACTTCCCTATGTAAGTCATCCTTTACCTACTTGTGAGGAGGGGAAAAAAAGAATTTTCCTAATTAGGGAAGAGGTCACTGTACACTTTGAGTTAATCATTTCAGATCATAGCACTTGCTATGTCAAATATTAAAAAATTGCTAGAAGTATGGTCTATTTGAACAACACAATACACAAACTTAATTTATGGCACATATACAAGACTATACACCTAAATACAAGAATACACACTCTTCTCAAGAACTCATGAATATTATTAAAAATGACCATATAGCAAGTTCACAAATTACAGCAAATTTTAAAAAAAGCAGTGACACACATTGTATTATTTTACTACACAAA
Organism: Pteropus vampyrus; assembly: GCF_000151845.1. NCBI lineage: Eukaryota > Metazoa > Chordata > Mammalia > Chiroptera > Pteropodidae > Pteropus > Pteropus vampyrus. The sequence goes on from NW_011888826.1 coordinate 3,913,896, forward strand.
TTTAAATTATTAATCAAGAACCAAAATATAAGTGGAAAATTTCATGAATTTCAACATTAAAAATCATACATCTATATAATTGAGATTGAAAGAGGTTAAAAATACCTAGGACTGACCATAAAGATAATGCTTCATAAAGGTGTGGAATGAAGCAAATATATAATTAAAGGACAATCTGTAGGATTGAATTTTACAGAAGAAAAGAAAAGAAAAAAATAAGATGAGCTAATAAACACAAATGAAGTAGAAGGAGCAAATAAGCATTTAATAGCGAGAACCGACAAGACCACAAGTTGGTACTGTGAAAACAGGAATAAAATAGAGAAGCACTGTGATGTTAATCAGGAAAATAAGAAGAAAGAAGGCATTATGAATGAAAAAGGGAATATACAAATATCTAGCCAAAATTAAAAATGAACACTGCTAATAAATTTAGACAAGTGTTTCTCAACATTTGAGTTGAATAATTCTTTGGGATGTGAGTGTGTGTGTGTGTGTGTGTGTGTGTGTGCACGTGTGTGTATGAAGGGGCAGCTGCTCTGTGCATTATAGAGTGCTTAGCATCATCATTGGTTTCTACATATAAGTTGCCAGTAGCATCCTAACCCCACTCACAGTTGTGACAGCCCAAATTATCTACAGATTTTGTCAAATGTCCCCTGGAGGACAAAATCATCTCTGACCGAAAACAACTGGCTTAGACAAAATGAGCAAATTCTTAGAAAAATATAAGTAATCAAACTTTGTCAAGAAAAAAATAGAAAATCTGAGCACCACACTCCAATAACCGTTAAAGAAAACCGAGTCAGTAGTTAGAAATCTTTTCAAGAAGAAAATGTCAGAACTGGCTTTTTATTTTCAAGAAATATAGAGACCTTTCCAGATTACAGATAAAGAAGAAATATTTCTCTACTCTTACTATGAAGATAGTATAACCCTGAGAACAGTACAAGATAGAAAAACTATAGGTGAATTGCTCTATAAATATTCATTTAAGAATCTCAAATTATTAGCAAAATCAAATCAGTTTGCTAACATAATGAATTATAACCAAGTTTTTTTAGGGTTTCAAAAGCTATGTGGCATTATATCCTCTATATATCATTCTTTCCATGAACAGATTGAAGGAGAAATGCCATATGACCATCTCAGTAGTTGCTGAAAAGAATTTTGATAAAATTCATGAATTGTAAGCAAAATATGAAGAGAAGGGAGTTTGTTCTTAACCCGCAAAAGGCAGCTAGTAAAAACTTAAAAGTAAACTTCATTTATGATAATAAAATGTTAAAAATATTTTTTTTGAGAATGGGAACCAGGAAATCATGCTCACTACTTTCATTCTTATTTAACAATGTACTAGAGACTTTAGCCAGCAGAATAAGGCAAGAAAAAGAAATACAAGGTATGTATACACAAAAGAATAAATAAACGTCATTATTTTTAGATCATCTAACTATCTACCTAAAAACTCCAGAATAATCTGTAAATAAATTTTTGGAAATAGTAAGATAGCTTAGTTCTCTGGTTATGAAATGAAATTATATAACTTAATCGCATATGTATACATCAGTAAAAATCAATTAGAAATGTGATATGCTAACAATAAAAGCAGCAGAAAATATAAAGTACAACTGAAAAACGTAACTAAAATTGTGTGAGACCTATATGAAGAAAATGATCATACTGTATTAAGATAGTAATAACGACGTAAGTAGAGATATATCATGTTACCATTAAGATATCAAATATCCCCACATTTTTCTACATATTTGAGGCAATTCCTGTTACAACCTCAATAGAATTCATTTTAAAATCTATCAGATAGAGAAATGGCCTGAGAAGAGACACGATACATTTGCTAAAGAAAAAGATGGGGGAGTTCCCTCAGTCAGTTTTCAAGAATTATTATGAAGTTACCACGATAAGGACAACATATATTGGCACCAGAATAAACTGATTGAAAACGTAACAGAATAGAAGGCCTAATAACACAACCATGGATATAAGGAAATTTGATCTATGTCTCAGGTACATTGTATTGCTAATTCATATGGAAAAAATAAAATTGTTTTGATGCCTCACATGATACACAGAAATTAATTTCTGATGTTTTAATGACTTACATCTACAAAGCAAAAGTTCAAAGTTTTTAGAAATTAGAGAGAAAAATCTTTATAATATCGAGATAGGAAAGATTTTTAAATATGACAAATATTTGGTAACCATAAAAGAAAAGATTGCCATATCTGATTGCATTAAAATTAATGATTTTGTTCATCAAGAGAAACTATAAGAGTGAAAATTAAACTATACGCATCAGAAGACATTTTCAAAATACAAGCAATATAGGATAGCTATTCAGAATATATGAAGAACACACACAAGTTAATCATTAAAAAGACTGATAACCCTATAGAAAAAAGGTCAAAAACGTAGCAGGCATTTATTAAAAGGAAAGTATGAGTTGTCAGAAATACAGGAAAATATGCCTAATCTTGTTAGTAATTTGGAAAATAAAAATGAAAACCATAATGAGATACTTTTACACACTAACTGGATTGCTTAAAATTAAGATTTGTGATAAATCATGAGTTGTTAATGATACATATCAACAGGAAGTCTTAGGTTCTATTAATGGGAGTGCAAATTGGTACAGCACTTTGGAAAACAATTTGGCATTATCTTGTAAAGATGAGCACTCATACTCTGTGCATATTCTGTGCATTCCAGACCTAGGTTACAACCATAGAGAAGGTCTTACATTAGTGTGCCCCAGGAAACACCGAACGAATAAACATAGTGTTGTTCATGTTAGCAAAAGTCTGGAAACAACCTGAATAACCATAACCTGGAAAAAAGATAAATTGTTATATATTTACAAAATTGAGTAATCTACAGAAATCAAAATGAATGATCTATAGCTTCATATAAAAACTTGCATGATTTTTAGAAACATAATGAGAGAAAAAAGTATGTTGCAGAAATCCACATAGAGGGACATTTTTTCAATGAAGCTAAAAATGAAAGAGTACTAAATAACATTCTTCAGAGGGGCAAAGGTGCCCAATAAAACTGTATTAAATTTAAAAACCGAGGACATGATCAACACTGAAGTCAAGATAATGGATACTTTTTTGGCAGCAGGCAATGAGATGAGGTAGGGAAAGAACATGAACAGATATAAGGTTCTTGAAATATTCTAGTTTATAAACTGAGGGATGGGCTCATGAGAGTTTATGGTATTATTATGTTCCATAGCTTATAAATATGTTAGAAATCATTTTGTATATATCATGCATTATTTAATAACTCTTAAAGTAATATAAATTATGAGCTTGCAAATCCAGTATGGCTCTCTTTTTCAGAGCGAAGCCATGGTGGCTGATTGAATGAATACTCCTCAAGTCATATAAACTCCAGCTTGAAAATAATCTGAGAATAAGATGAAAAGAAGAAATGAATAATTTCTAAAGAAAATCTGGAGATCTGATTTTGCTTTTCCCTGTCAAAGTAATAATAAATGGAGCCTCTTTTAAAATGGAGCCAGAAGTGCCATCTCACAGGAACGGCCTTGTATTTCTTCTACTTCAAACTTTTGGAATGTTAAAACAGGGCAAAATAACCTTTGCGCTGGACCTAAAACAACCTTATGTTTCAAAGAATTGTTTACAAAGATAACAAGAAAACAGATATTATGACTACCAGACTGATGACTACTGAACTGGAAATTAAAACCATACTTTAGAATAAAAATCGCTGTTATGTTATCTGCACCAATAAAATTGCGTTCCTTTTATTGATGTAATTGTTCCCCCTCCCTTTCTCATAAATACCCCTGGCCTTTGTCTCCTAATTGGAACACTTTTTGGGCTTCTGCCTGAATCATTGCTTCCTGAATAGCTATTCTTATTGATCTCAAATAAATGCTTGTTGCTTCTTACTTTGAAAGGCCTTTTATTTTTCAATTAACACCTATCAGAAGGTCAGTTACAATGGTTTGAGCTGTTAGCAGCCCAGGTAACTATACCACCCTAATAGGAGCTTAAATATCTAAGTGATTTTTGTTACTTACAGTCGGCTCTCTCAGTAGGTCTCAGGCTGATAAATTAGATCTTATCTGAAGATTAAACAAATTCTGTTTTATAGCATACTGATTGAAAAGAAAATGAAGTCAACAGAGGTGTATGATTGAGCAAGCTTCTCCGCCTTTCTATGAAAATGGAACCTGGAGCACTTCATTACACCCACCACTGAAATTGAAAATGCCTCCAGCTACACTGAGATCAATGTAGCTGAATGAACAATAGTAAAGGTGAACAGCACTGAGAGAGAGGAGAAGGGGTGTGTGTGTGTGTGTGTGTGTGTGTCAGAATGAGAGAGAGGGAGAGATGGAGGGAAGGAGAGAGAAAAATAGAGAGGAGGTAGAGGAGAGAGAGAGAGAAAAATTAGGGAGAGATTTTCTAGTCTTGAAACTGTGTGATAAATCAATCAATGGAATATTCATCCTTTGTTCCAAAATTTCATCCCTAAGATTTCTCATTTGTAGATATTGTTGTTTTTATGTGATACAGGGATGCGAAAAATTCATCGCACATGCCTGTTTGCCATTTTCTCTGACTTTGTTCTCTGGATAAAAAGAAGAGGCTTTTGGATTTTGACTTTGTCATTTGCCAGTTGTGTTCTTTGAGAAATGTTTGCTCCTCAGAAGTAGAAGAGTGAGAATAATACCTGAGTCATGGAGTTTTGTGAGGATTAAGTGAGTTACTCTGTGTAGAGTGCTTGGCTCAGTGCTCAGCATACCACAGGTGCTCAATAAATGCACATTCCTCACTTCAGAGATATGAAAGGCATGTTTGTGATTACATGTAACTTGCATGCTCATTTTACACTCTGAACTAAAGATATCCAGGGCGTTAATGATTTGCTGCAGAAAACTCAGCCATGTGGAGGCGGGCAGAACTAGAACTCAATTCACCTCCCTCTACTCTCTGAAAAACACTTCCTGTGTCTCAGGGCAGGTTACAAAGTGCTTAACTCTACTTGCCTTATGTCCATGTGATCTGCGTAATTAAAACAGCTCTTAAAGAAACCCCTCTGCACTCTTGTCATTTTACTAGGACAACATTTCAACTCATTTCTCGGGTGTCATTAGCAGCTGTTTGACTGATAGCTTTACTCTGATTGAGAGTTAAATTCAATTTTTTCCCTTTATGAAATACTCCCACTTTATCATTTGTCACTATATAATTAATTTCAGATGTCTTTTAAAATTTGACAATGGCTGTATTTCTCCACACTTGTTTATTCTGCATCACTTGGGTTGAATTCCTTTAAAAGTGGATGAGGAAGAATTTTCTTTTTTTAAAAAAAGCCAAAAAATTGAGGTTTATTTATTCATCTGTGTCTTTTGAGTGAAATTATTCCTAAAAAACATTTAAAGATGAGGGTTGTCTTTTACTACCCTATTTTCCAAAGAATTTAGGAAACAGACATGTCAGTATTTCAGGATTCTAGAACTTATAGATGGAAATAGAGTTTCAAAGTAAGTTACATATTTCCTTTGGTAGAAATTTGAAACAATGATTTCTTAAATTAATTTACTTCTCTCTAATGTGCCCCTCCCCCCCAAAAAAACTTAGAGTTAATAAAAATAGGCAATATGGATGGATTGAACTCAAGGAGAAGACACTTCTTGCACCTTGTAACCTGCAGACCAATATTGTTATTTAATTGATAGCGATAGGTAAGGCGGCAGTATTATTTTTTTCAAAATTCTTAAAGACATGAACACTTAGGATATATTTTTCAGTCTATATTTTGACCCCTTATATAAGACTTAGTAGAATTTGAAGATAACACAGATCATTGTTTCAGAGTTTCTTTGTAGAAACCTCATAGAACTTAGCATCAAATAAAACGTGATTTGAAAATGTTTTTCGCAAGGGATGCTAAAAAGGCTTTTTTATAAAAAACAGAAATTTAAAGAACAGTGATCTGAGACATCACAGTTGCAATTCTATTGTAAAATGTAAGAAACTATGTTTGATGTTATTATTATTTGTTATAATTTTCTAGTTCCATTGGTCAGAATATTAGCTTTTAGATGATATCTCTATTCTCCACTGGAGTGTGAACCCAAGACCTTCTGCATGTAAAGCAAACATACTAACAGCTGCACTATGGAACCACGTCCCCTTAAAGATATTTTTATTTGTCTACTTTTAGTAATATTTCCACTTGAAAATCACTGTTTATTAATGTTTTGTTATCTCTCATATGCATTATTGGTTGATTTTTATTTTACAGGTTTTAAGTCTCAAAGAAGTTTACTAATTTGGAAAAAAATGGACATCTCTTAACCTTTGCATATTCCATGTAGAATTAAGACATTTAACAAACATAACTTTCTCACCCAAATGCACTTATTTCTGTTTTTGTGTAGTAATAGCCACTTTGGGGGCATAAACTTGTCCAGTGACTTCCTATTCTCCTCCTACTGTCAGTGTGGACCAGGCCAGTATATTCAGAAAGGCCAGAGAGACAACATCCTGTACCACAGGCCATCATCATTGCTCTGACCCGAGTGGTCTGTATACTCACTGTCCCAAAAACCTATATGTGCACAGACTCAAGTTGACCCATTTAAACATGTGCCAAAATTTTCACCTTGTGGTATCATCTTTGGGGTACATAACCTCCTTTCCAGACCTTACTCCAAAAGGACTTGGCTATACTGTTGCTGTCTCACATTCGATTTACTATTTACCTCATTTACATATCGCTTTCCTCTTATTACTTTTATATAAAAAATCATGTTATAAGGCAACCAAAAATGTCCAGACAGGTGTAGTTTACTCTCACCTGGACCCTCTGCTTTATTGGGTGAAATTCCAACTGTATACTTAGACCATCTCGCTTTTGTGACAGAAAAATTACAAACCTTTTCCCATTTCCATCTTTTTATTTTTCCCTTCTCCCAAGGTCTTGTTGACCTAGATACATTTCCTTAATTTATTAACAATTTGTTTTATTTCTACTGTTCATATTAATATCTTTCCCTCTTTCTATTCAGTAGTTCCCTCTTCTGAATTTCCTCTTCATTAGGAAGCCATGGATGTTTCTCTGTAGTTAGAGAATCATTTCCAAATGACTCATGGTACCACATATTCTATTTTCAGGCAGGGTGGGCTGGGCCATGTAGGGATAGGGATGGGGCAGGCTGCTGGAAGGAAGAAAAGAGCTCTGGTTGCTAAGTAACACAGTATGCTCAGAGTTCTCAGATGCCATTCCATATGACATGTGACCAGAGGCTAGGAATGTAGTTAAGCATAATGACAATGATCTATTAGCCTAAAAAACAAAACAAAACTAACACTTCTGGTAAGAAATAACATGTTCTTTCCTCTCTTTCCATTTCTGAAACCCACAGTTATCATCAAAGAGAATAAGAACTACTTATATCTTCAGTGAAATTGGGAATTGGCTAAAACTCCAAAGTACAGCTTTTGAAGAATATAGCCAAATATGGAGAACCTTGGGCCAAATGGAGAGAAAACACTGAGAACCAATGCACCTAGTTCCAGATTTTCACTAGATTGTAACTACCATTTATTTGCACAAGGCAGACAGGCCACAGGAAAAGCTAGGACAATGGTTGGAGGTGGCCAAGCTCCATACTGCAGAAAAACAGAGGGGGCAGTTCTGAAGGAGGAATGGCTTATTTTTGTAACTTTCTGCAGACCAGCTTCCTTATAATGAGGAGTACTTTGGAGATAAAATAGGATGGAAGAAGGAGGAAAAAACACTAAAATTTGCTATATATATCATCACTGGGAACCACATAGATTTTTCTGTGATATGCTTACCCCGAAGTGGGCAATATAACACTCTTGAAGAGACACATACCTAGTCAGGGATGTAGCAGATATGGTGCATTTAGGCACAAAAAACAATTTTGAAAATTTTTGGATCCTTTGCTTACCAACATCTTCCCTCCAATCAGATCTCTTATCTCAGGCTTGAGCGAATAGCAAGTCTAGGTGGAATGATCTCAGTCTAAAAAGGAAAGAGTCTGATAAGCAAAAATTAGATAATTAATTCACATGAGAAGAATTACTCCAAGAAACAGAAAAATGCAAATTCAGGAAAAAGACTTTCTGTACACTAGTAAAAAATTTTAAAGAAATGATAACTGTAAAAACAATTTGTTAAAGTTAAGACATGAGATAAAACGAGAAAAGTTCATGCAAAGAGTCGAAAAGTAAGCTGACAGATCTTAAAGAAGAACTGCAATTTAGCAATAAAACTATCACAGAAATAAAAATTACGGTCCAAGAAAGAAAGAAAGAAATAGGGCATTGTTGAAAGCAGAATCAGAGATATAAAGGACAGACTTCAAATATTACATAAAACAATATAGAAAAGAACAAAAATATAAAAATGTTTAGAGAAAAGATGAAACACAGAAAATAAATCCCCATAAAGAGCATAGTGTTCCTGAAAGTAAGATGAGATAATGTGCGTAGAAAACATTTGATGATACAATTGAAAATATTTGTAAATGAAGAACTAAATCTGCACACTGCAAACTATTCCTAGAAAACCTGAGAATAAAATATATTCTTGTAACATCATTGAACTTCAACAACAATTACAACAATGGAAATTCCTGAGGACATAATGGTAGGAAAAAATCTCCTCCAATGGGCTAAACCTTGCTGACCACTGAATATTCCATAGCAGCAGTCATTTCCAGAAGATGGTGGAGCAATACAAGAAACAGGGCCAAAAAATGTGGAGCTGATAATTACAGAATATGAAGTAATAATATATCTTATATCATATAAAAATAATTATTAGGAGTATTAGAAGTATTTTTCGCTTACAATGAGAAATCCAAGTGTCCTCAGATCCTCACTTTTGTAGTTGGGAGTAAGTGCTGTCTAAGGTTAATAAATCATTACAGTGAGATTTAAGTAAACTATCTAAACTTATTTTTTAATTGCTAAAAAGAGAAAGAATTTATATAGTGCCACTATTTAAAAAGAAAAAAAGAAAACATACAAGTTGGACTAAAACAATTGTAAGTTTCTCAAATTATCACAATGAAAAACCCACACAGTAATGCACAAGGCAAAACAGAACAAAAAAGAATACACTGAAGTTACTGCAAATATAATAGAAAAAGGAAGTAATAAAATAAAAAATTTACATTATAACATATTTTTATAGAGTTAAAGCCAAACTATTATACTGTAAATGTAAATAAAACACCTATAAAAATAGACTCTCAGAATGGCTTTAAAAGTTATGAGCTACAGGCTATCTATAAGAGTTATGCTTAGAATAAAATGCCACAGAATGATTAAAAGGATAAAACCATCTTAGACAAAGGCAAATGAAATAAAGCAGGGGTCATAATGTTTAGATAAGATAAGGTTCAAATAAAAACTAATAATTTCAAACAAGAATGCTTAAAATAATATAAGCAACCCCAAATGTAGAGCTAGAGTTTATTCCTTTCTACTAAATAACAAAGCATTTAAAAGTGTAAAATGGCAGAAAATATACAAAAGGCTTAACATAGAAAATATAGTAGGATATTTAATTTTCTTCTATCCCATAAAGCTCAAGTAGTTAAAAAGAAAATAAAGCTATGAGTCCAAATAGTATAATTATTAAGGTTGGCCACACACACACATCTATTCAACTTTATACACTGAAATTAGAGAATTAATTTCCTTTTCAAATGCTATTTAATTTTAACAAAAGAAACACATATAGGCTCCAGAGAAATCTAAGTAAATTATAAAGAGGTAAAAAAAATCAGGCAAAAATTTTTAAATGCTGCTATTGAAAATTGAGATGCAAGTTTTAACTAACCAAGGTCAATTACCTATGTTCTAACATTCCAGAAAAGGACTGGTCTTCTGCAAAATCATGGAAACTGGCTTTAGCTCAGTGCCTAGGCAATCAATCCTGGACAATCATGATCTTGGACACCTGTCCTCAATCATGCTAAGAGAGAGGATGGCATTTCCCTAGCTGTGAATACCGATGTACTTATTCTTGGACCCCAGCCGCTAATCATGCCAAGAACAAGGCTGGTGAGTCCCCCAGACATAAACGCTAAGCTGGCAGGATGGTCTGGAGCCAAGATTCTGTCACTTTGTGTTGTTAGTGTGCCCTGGCCCCTGGCCATAGTAGGAAAAAGGCCAACACTTCCCTAACCATGTAAGTTAAAAGCTCCAGATCCAAAGGTTGAGGTCATGTGCCCCAAATCAAAGTCTAGCCCTTCTAACTCCTGGTGTGACACTCTGGGTTGCAGTGGACAAGGCAAACCCTGCACACCTGCCTCTGTGGTTTTCTCCAATAAATTCTTCCCTTGCTGGGCAATTTTTTTGTTTTCTGGCCACTTGCACTAATTAATATGATATTAATGACAAAAAAATTAAAATTTTTAATAGCTAAAAAATTTACCACGCTTTCTTTACTCCTGGTTAAAAGGAAAATGAAAACTAATGATTACAGAATATTAGATAGTTAAACATTTTATATAAAAAACTAAGAATATATAACCAACACAGAGTTCAGAGGACTAGGTATATTATATTGTATATGCGTAATATATATATTAGAAACTACTTACATGGCCTAAAAAGTGATAATAAATTAACTAATTCCCAATCTCAAGAATGATGAAACACAGACCTACTAAAAGAGAAAATAATAACAGAAATACTACATTAGAAAACAAATGAAAAGAATTGATGAATAAAACCAAGAGCTAGTTCTCTAAGGAAATAAGTTATAACATGATGGAACTATTAGCTAGTACTATCACATTTAAAAGAAATGAAAAATATTTATTGAATTCGTATTACATAACAGGCACATTTCCAGATAGGTTCTGAGAATAATAACAGTGAATAAGGCAGACAAGAAAAAAAATGCTGATGTCATGGAGCCTGCATTCTCATGACAGAAAATAAACATGACAAGTAAGTAAAATGTACAGCATGTTAGACAGTGATGTTCTAACATAAAAACTACAAAGGGAAGTGAGATTTGCAGTGTGGTTATATTTGGGGGAATTGCAGTTTTTGGTAGGGTGACCAGGCAAGTGGCAGTTGAGGAACGACTTGAGGTCGGCAAGGGAGTAAGAATAGAATCTATCTGGAAGAAGTGATACAACCCAGTGGAAAAAGCAAGTGCAGAATCCTGAGGCAGGAGCAGATCTGGTCATTGGAAGGCCTCGTGCAGAGAAATGACATGATCAGACTTGCTTTTACAGAAGATCAATTTGGTTGCTGATTCAGAAGAGATTAAATGGGGGGCAAAGATGAAAACAAGAAATACAGTTTATTGAAAAATATTACCATTGGGAAATAAATAGGCCTTATTTATACCAAACAAAATGTTTACCATTCACTCACTCCTTTTATGTGAAGTAGATTGGTGGGGCCACATCCCTGGGTGAGAAAGAAGCAATGATTCAGGCTATTCTCCTTAAAACATGATAATGATGGACCTCTTGGCAAAAACCAAAGTAGTTTGTGCTAAGGACTATCTTTATCTTTGGAGAAACTTTGCTAGGATATACCCTGATTCTAGCATGGCTTGTGATAAACAAACCCGAAATTCATGTTAATGGGGCATAACCCTCCCTGGAATGTGCCATATTTCCATGCTAGTTTTCATGATCGAAATCATTCCACCTGTGAAAGGCAGGTTACTGCAGTCCCCACTTAAAACCTCATTATCTACTGTGGCCTAGAGTGCTTCTGTGGCAATAAGGGGGGACAAAACATTCACACTGGGGTTCTGGGTCTCCGCCCCCCCGCCGTTTTATCTCATGATTAATTGTAACCTTGCAGTTTTATTATTATTAGTATAGCTTGGTATTGAATGATGCTTTGGATTTGGAGGTCTTACTTGATAATCTGATCCTTGGTGTTATCTAATCGATTATCCAAAAAGAGAATTGATAATGGCTTGGGTAGTGGCAGAAAAGGTAGTGAAATTGATAAGATTTTGGATGTATTCAAAGGTACAGCCAGCGGAACTTCAAAAGAAATTGAATGAGGGGTATGAAAGAAAGCAAAAAATTGAAAGTGACTCAAAGGGTTTTGGCCTCAGCAATAGCATAATATATTTACTAGTATCATAGATGGGGGAAGTTACAGGAGAGCAGATTTGGTGGGTTTTTAATATTGAGCATGTTAAGTCTGAGAAGTGCATAAAGTATCCAAGTGGAGTTGTGCGAACAGTTGGCTATAGGGGCCTGGTGTTCAAGAAAGGGCATTGGGCCAATTATAAAAATTAGGGAGCCTTGGCATCTGGCGATATTTAAAGTTATGGGACTACAATAATGTCCCATGAGTATGGAGAGAAAACAGAAGAGGTTCAAAGAATGAGCCTTAAGCTCCTCATTATTCAGGAGTCAGAAAGACAGTGAGAGGCCAACAAAACACCAAAGAGTGGCCAGTGCTGTTGGAGAACAGGGGAATGAAAAAGGTGTCAAGAAAGAAGACGTTACCAACCGTTGAATGCTCTGAGGTCAAAGAAGATGAGGTCTGAGAATTAGCCATCTTAATCAGAGTTGTATAGCTAAGGTGGTGGGAGTGAAACCCTTACCAAAGCATGTTTGAAGGAATACAGGAGGACATAAATCAGAGATAGCAAGTATCGGTATCTCTTTAGAGGAATTTTGCTATATAAGAAAGTAAAGAACTAATGTATCATCAAAAGAGTGAAATAGGATCAAGAGGATTCTTTTTTTAAGTTGGGAGAAATAATAGCATATTTATAGCGTGATGGGAAGAACATAAAGGAGACAGGGAAACTGTTCATGCAACAGAAAACAGAACTGCTAGAGCCATGACCATATGCGGGCAGAGGAATGGAGAGATAGCATCAGACTGGAGCATGGGAATGCATCCTGTGCAACAGGAGAGGAAAGTGTGAGCAAAGAAGCAGGAGGGTGATGGAACATCATGGAAAAAAAAATTATCTCCATGAGTTAAACAGCGGAAGTTATTAGCTGAGAGAGAGGTGGGAGAGAGAGAGAGAGAAGGAGGGAGAAGAAAGAAGGAAGGGTGAGTGAGAGAGAGAGGGAAAAGGAGGAGGGAGGGAGGAAAAGAGAGATAGAGAGAGGGAGGGAGAAAGAGAGACTTCACTAGCAAAGAGAAGAAATTATGAAATAAGATAGGAAAAAGGTGAACTAAAATGAATGAGTCTGTTTGCTTGGGAGCCATAAGGACTCACAATGGTTCGTGGTCCTGAGTTGAAAGTGAAACTCACATCACGCTTGTGTTTTATCTCTAGTCCCATCCAACTGCAGGGTAGATGAATGGAGTTAGCAAAACATGACTTAGCATAGAGAATATGATGAAATGGGAGAGGCACCAAGAGATGAAGTGTTATGCTGGGTAGTGATTTCATTATTTGACCATGGATGGACAATAAGGTGGGTAAAAAGACATTTAAAGATGGAAGGAAGACTCTTATACTCTGACATTGGAACCTTATGTCTTGTGTGTACTTCTGGTCTAGACGCACTTAGTCTAAGTCTTAACACACTTAGAACCTTTGTTTTTTTTTTTGTGTATTTTATATAACAACTAGCTGATATGGTCTCCAGATTTCCTTAGGCTTCCCCTGTAATCTCTGCTAAAACATCAGAGAAACATAAGGATCCATTCTGTTTCAGGATATTTCAAGGGAAAGATACCTTATAGCCTCTTATTGTGAGTTTAATTCTATGTGGGGAAACAGAAAAATCTATCTACACAGATTCTGCTATCTCATGCATAAGCAAGATATATTGTGTTTTGCTCCTGTGGTTTATAATTTTTCTTTAGCTCCTATTAATGCTTTATTCACTCTTGTGAGGCATTATACACAGAACTACGAATTTAACTTCTTTTAAAAACCAAATTACAATTTTATTTTTAATGATTATACTTTTTAGAAAAAGACCAGAAGCCTCAGAATTGTCATTAGAGCTAACATTTGTTATGACAAAGCTATGTGGACTCTATCACTTACTATGTGACAAATGGATGATAAAATTATATGATAAAATTTTCAAGTTGGAAAGTCTGCATGACTATATGCCTTTCAAACTTGTTTTATTTTGCTAATAAGTCACATTTCAAGTGAAAGTTGGCATATCTATTTGTAAGAGTAGAATAACATGCTATTCAGGGACATTACAAAAACAAATCAAAGCTATTCTTAATTTCTCTATATTTAAAACATTTTTTATGAGAAGCCAATAAACTTAATTTTAGTACAATGTTTGTATGAATGCTATTTTGAGTTGGCTAATGTTCGTTTTATTAAAGGAGGGGTTTGGTGCTAAAATTAAACAATGTTCTGGATGAGACTCGAATGCAGGACTCAGGATATCAGTTGCTAAGTCATTATTTCAAGTAAATGATTTTTATTGTATTGAAATACACTGGCTCTTTTCAATTTATTAATGAATGCTGATGAGTTAATTGACTGCAGGGGCATGTATACACAATTTATTAATTCACATAACTATCATTTATTGTGCACCCATTGTATACAGGTGACGCACTGCATATGGAGGATAAAAAGATAAGCCTTGGACTTCACCCTTGAATTTTGGAAACAGAAACACACATACCTTTCATTAGAAAACAACATAATAAGTGCCATTAGATACATTTGAAAAATAATATTGGAAGAACTAAAATGCAAATGAAATATAGTTTGGAAAGGTGGTATGAAATTAATAGAATACCAACCACAAAATTCTGCAATATAATAATTATTATTTTTTGATTCAGCACAGCATTTAGGAACATATGGTAACAATATTTTGGAAGCAATCGTGCCTTGCAAATGCAATTATATTGACAGTAATCACTTTTGGAAGATGGTACACATTTGTGAAAAAAAATGTAGTACAATCTAGCAACATAATATTAAAAAATCGAAGTAGAAGAATAATAATTGTGAGTAGTTTATTCAGAAATTAGTTGGAAAATCAGACCCTGAATTAGAATATTACTTAAAAGAAATAGGAAAATAAACTCTCATATGATAATTTCTCTCCTGATATTAGACCTTAAACAATTTGAACAGTGCTGTAATTGTCCCAAGATTTTTTTCTTGGTGTAGGCCAATAAATAAAAAAGTATTAAAAAATTTTAAAGCATGGCTTTGTGGTGGGTTTTATCTACTTCTTAAGGTACAAATAATTCCTATACCAAAATCTGATAAAAATAAAATATTCAGAAATAAAAATTATAGGCTATTTTTACTTATAATACGGAAATATTTGCAAACAAAATCTAGCAGTGTATTAAAAATGCATGATAAAGTATATTTCAGACATTCAAAGTTTTACTATTAGAATTCTTTCAGTAAAATTCATATATTAGCAAATTATTGAAATGTATAAAATTATTAAAATATTTTATCAAAACATCCTTGATAAAAATTTAGAATCATTTCTGATTAAGAGGAAAAAGCTCTAAAGTAAAATAGTAATGGAAAGAAATTTATTTCTAACCCCAACATGACTTAAACTCAACCTCAACTAATATATAAAATTGAATAATATCATAGACTTTCTCCATAGAAAAGATGCCTACTAATAACACTATTATTCAACAATATCTAAGCAGTTCTCATTAACATGATGAGGCAAGAAAGAAAAATAATTGGTATAAATATTGAAGAGACAAATTGTAATTATTTAAAGATAATTTGATTGAACACTGAGGAAACAGAAGAAACTCAATTTAAAAAATGTATTAGCCCTAATGAGAGTTTCAGTATGGCAGATGGATATAGATTTGTGTGTGTGTGTGTGTGTGTGTGTGTGTGTGTGTGTGTGTGTGTATGTGAGTGTGTGTTCTATATAGTATTATACAAATGTCAAATGAAAAGAAATCCAGACTTAAATAGACTTTAATTAGAAAAAAACTATTGCGTTAGGAAGAGTGATCCAATCTCAGAAGTCTGTGAGCATCTCAAAATCAGAAAATAATATTTCTTTTATATGGTAAAGGAGGAGCAAACAGAGAAAAGCTGAATCTTTAAAGGGGAAGCTGAATGAGCAAGAGAAATGACCAGTGGGGTCAGGAAAAGGTCTCACTGCAGTCCTCGATTCCCAAGGTAAAGCTGATATGTGGACATGTTCAACTCCTTTTGTGCTTGCTCAGACTTAGGGGGAAGAAGAGTTCAGGGGCTAATAAAAAAAGAGAGAAGCCTGACTAATATATGATAAAGATAAAGCAGAAGGTAAGAAATGGGTAATTGTGAACACTTGGTCATATGCTGAATATAAATTTTAAATATAGTCTCAATGCAACAAAATGTAGATTAGTGTATGAATAATTTTAATAAAGGTACAAGGTCTCGATGATGAAAAGTATAAAACTGGTAATTAAAGACACAAACGAAAGGAAGAATAAGTACCTTGCTTCTGCATGGCCAGCCCTACTACCATAAAAACATATATTCTTATCACATTGACATATATAACGAGTGCAATCAGAATTTCCCAGATTTTCACAGATGATATGCTGTTATCAAACTTTATATTGAAAAATAAACATGGGAGCATATTTCAAAAATATGAAGTATAATAGTTGGTGAGGATTTGCCCTACCAGTTATTAAAATGTCTATAGTCAAAATAGCATATTACATAAAGCTGACATCATATCTAATGATGAAAGACTAAAAGCTATCTACCTAAGTTCAGAAATAAGACAAGAATATCCACTTCCGTGGATAATCCACTCTAATTAAGCATTGTTTGGGAAGTTCTAGTGAAGGCAATTAAGCAAGAAAAATAAATAAATATCCATATTTGAAAGAAAGAAGTAAAACTATCTTTATCTGCAGATGATTTGTTCATGTATATAGAACATCTTAAGGAATTCACACACACATACACACGTACAGACACAGTGTTAATAAATGAGTTTAGCAAGGTTTCAGAATACATGATCACTACACAGAAATCAATTGTATTTCTATACGCCAGCAAAAAGTAATCCAAAAATAAAGTCAAGAGAATTCCATTTACAGTGGCATCAAAAGGAATAAAAAATACTTAAGGATATATTTAAGAAAAGGAGTGCAAGTCTTGAATAATTAAAACTGCAAAACATCATTGCTAGAGAGAAGTGACATTATGATCATGGCGGAATAAGAGTTTTCTACTATGTTTCCCCCCAAAACACTGATTTTCATAATCACCCACAGATAAGAGTGACTTTGTGGAAGTCCAAAAGTCCAGTGGAGAAGTTCCAGCACACACTTGGAGCAAAAAATATCCAAGGTTGGATGCATTAAAGAGAGTAAGAAGAACAGTTTCCCTTTATAAATATCACCTCTCTCCCAAGGCAGCACAGCTCAGTGCCAAGAGAGCCCTTCTTGGCCCATGATTTCTCTCATGGGGGAAAGTGAGAGAATATAAGAGAGCATTTGGCTTCTCAAGCTGTGTGGGATGTTGCAAAAGAAAGTTACTTTATTCACATCCCATCCAGAACACCAAGGTGTGAACTGCATAGCTGAGGCGGGCGGTGAGCAGTCATGAGAACACCAGCCACAGTTAAGAATAAAATCTATCAAATAGACATGGATCCTACTAACTGCTTTACAGACTCAATCAGGAGGCCAACTTGTTAAAGATGGATGTCTTGCTTGTGGATTCCAATTGGCCCAAGGGCACCCTCAATGCTCTATATGCCTCACCTACACACCCCTTCATGCCATGTCTGGCTTCCTGATGGCGATGAGAGTGAGCTTTTGCAGATGGCTGGTGAGTTTACACAAAAAAGCTGCCCTGACTTTACAGGGCTGGGAGAAAGGACACAAATCTTGAGTTTTCTGCACCAGTCTAGGGAAAATGAAAAAGCAGGAGGCTGTCGGTACTTGGTTTGGCTTTACAGGATAGAGAGAAGGCATACAATTTTAGAGTCCCTACACAAGAGGGAACAAAAACTGTAGAGCAGGCATATCCATAGAAAAGATCTTAGAAGGCCTCAGAATCCATAACAAAACTAAAGGAAGGCATTTCTATCCTGAAGCCAGTCGGTAAAGACTGGATGAGGTCTTGCTTCTTCAAATGCAAATACAGTAATGCAAGACATTGAAAAATATGAAAAATCAGGGAAACACATCACAACCAAAGAAACATTTTCTAGTAACCAACCCCAAAGAAATAAAAATCTGTTATCTGTGTGATATAGAATTCAAAATAGTGGTTTTAAAGAAGCTTAGTGAACTAAAAGGAACCGCAGAAAGACGATTTTAAAAATAAGAAAAATAACACATGGAAAAATAAAGATTTTAACAGAAAGATAGAAATCACTAAAAAGAATCAAACAGAAATTCTAGATGTGAAGAATATAATGAATGAAATAAAAAAATATGCATTAGAGGACATCAACATCATATTGGGAAACTAGAAGAAAGAACCTGTAAATTAGAAGACAGATCATTTGAAATTACCCCATCAGAAGAGAACAAAGAAAAAAGAACAAAAAAGAGTTAAGAAACCCTATATGAATTATGGGACGCCATTAAGAAAAACAATACACACATTATTGGAGTCCCAGAAGGAGAAGAAAGGGAGAAAGGGACAGAAAGCTTGTTTAAAAAAATAACGGCTAAAAACTTTTCAAATCTGGGGAGAGATTTGATCATCTAAGTTCATTAAGCTCATAGGTCTTCCAAGAATTACAACATAAAATGATTGTCTCTCAGACCCACTATAGTAAACAGTCCAAAATCAAAGACAAAGAGAGAATTTTAAAAGCAGCAAGAGAAAAAGAAAGTCTTCACATACAAGAAAATCCTTATAAAGCTACTAGCAGATTCATAAGTAGAAACCTTGCAGGCCAGGGGAGAGTGGGATGATATATTCAAAGTACTGAAAGAAAAAACCAAGAATACTTTAACTGGCAAAGTCCTTCAGAAATGAAGGAGAGATAAAGACTGTCTCAAACAAACAAAACATGAAAAAATTCATCACTGCTAGACCTAACTTACAAGAAATGTGGAAAGGAGTTCTTCAAACTGAAATCAAAGGATGTTAATTAGTATCATGAAAACATGTGAGAATATAAAACACTGGTAAAAGTAGGTAATGGTCAAATTCAGACTACTGTAATACTGTAATATAGTAGTAAGTTAATCATTATCTCTAGTATAAAAATTAAAGGATAAAAGATTAAAATAACTATAGCAATAATAATTTGTTAATAAATATACAATATAAAAAGAGGTAAATTGAGACATCAAAAATTAAATGTGAGGGAGAGAGTGAAATTGTAGAATTTTGCATGTGATTTACATTAAGTTGCTATAAATCTTAAAGTAGACTGTTGTACCTATAAGGTATTTTATGTAAGCCTTATGGTAGCCACAAAGAAAAAACCTACAGTTGATACACAAAAAAGATAAATATATTAAGAAAATACTAACAGATCTGAGGGAGAAATAGATAACAATGCAATAAAAGTAAGACACTTCAATACTCCACTTTCAAAAATGAATAGATCATTTAGACATAAAATTCATAAGGAACCATTGGAACTTTAGACCAGATAGATGGACCTAACAAATCTATACAGAACATTCCATTAAACAACAGCAGGATATACATACATGGAACATTTTTTAGAGTAGATCATATGATAGATATGTCACAAAACAAGTCTTAGCAAATTTAAGACGATTGAAATCATACCAAGTTACTTTTCTGACCACAATGGAATAAAGATAGAAATAGGAGGAAACCTGGGAAAAGTAGGATATAAACATAGAAATTTCTAGGTATAAGATGAATAAGCTCTAGGGATACAATGTATTCCATGGTAACTATTGTTAACAATACTTTATAATACATTTGAAAATCACTAAGAGAGATCTTACATGTTCTCACCAATCACACGCAAAAAAAGTAATTATGTGAGGTAATAGAGGTGTTTACTAGCCTTATTTTGGTAATTATATCACAATATATGCATGTATCAATCATCACACTATACACCTTAAACTTACGCAATGGCTTAATCAATTATATCTCAATAAAACTGAACAGGGATCATTGCTAGAAATCAAAGAGGATCTGAATAAATAGAAGTGCAGCTCATTTTCATGAACTGGAAGACTTAATGTTGTTTAGATGGCAATACTCCC
>NW_011888826.1:3934140-3939024 GCF_000151845.1 Pteropus vampyrus
GAGTGCAATCAGAATTTCCCAGATTTTCACAGATGATATGCTGTTATCAAACTTTATATTGAAAAATAAACATGGGAGCATATTTCAAAAATATGAAGTATAATAGTTGGTGAGGATTTGCCCTACCAGTTATTAAAATGTCTATAGTCAAAATAGCATATTACATAAAGCTGACATCATATCTAATGATGAAAGACTAAAAGCTATCTACCTAAGTTCAGAAATAAGACAAGAATATCCACTTCCGTGGATAATCCACTCTAATTAAGCATTGTTTGGGAAGTTCTAGTGAAGGCAATTAAGCAAGAAAAATAAATAAATATCCATATTTGAAAGAAAGAAGTAAAACTATCTTTATCTGCAGATGATTTGTTCATGTATATAGAACATCTTAAGGAATTCACACACACATACACACGTACAGACACAGTGTTAATAAATGAGTTTAGCAAGGTTTCAGAATACATGATCACTACACAGAAATCAATTGTATTTCTATACGCCAGCAAAAAGTAATCCAAAAATAAAGTCAAGAGAATTCCATTTACAGTGGCATCAAAAGGAATAAAAAATACTTAAGGATATATTTAAGAAAAGGAGTGCAAGTCTTGAATAATTAAAACTGCAAAACATCATTGCTAGAGAGAAGTGACATTATGATCATGGCGGAATAAGAGTTTTCTACTATGTTTCCCCCCAAAACACTGATTTTCATAATCACCCACAGATAAGAGTGACTTTGTGGAAGTCCAAAAGTCCAGTGGAGAAGTTCCAGCACACACTTGGAGCAAAAAATATCCAAGGTTGGATGCATTAAAGAGAGTAAGAAGAACAGTTTCCCTTTATAAATATCACCTCTCTCCCAAGGCAGCACAGCTCAGTGCCAAGAGAGCCCTTCTTGGCCCATGATTTCTCTCATGGGGGAAAGTGAGAGAATATAAGAGAGCATTTGGCTTCTCAAGCTGTGTGGGATGTTGCAAAAGAAAGTTACTTTATTCACATCCCATCCAGAACACCAAGGTGTGAACTGCATAGCTGAGGCGGGCGGTGAGCAGTCATGAGAACACCAGCCACAGTTAAGAATAAAATCTATCAAATAGACATGGATCCTACTAACTGCTTTACAGACTCAATCAGGAGGCCAACTTGTTAAAGATGGATGTCTTGCTTGTGGATTCCAATTGGCCCAAGGGCACCCTCAATGCTCTATATGCCTCACCTACACACCCCTTCATGCCATGTCTGGCTTCCTGATGGCGATGAGAGTGAGCTTTTGCAGATGGCTGGTGAGTTTACACAAAAAAGCTGCCCTGACTTTACAGGGCTGGGAGAAAGGACACAAATCTTGAGTTTTCTGCACCAGTCTAGGGAAAATGAAAAAGCAGGAGGCTGTCGGTACTTGGTTTGGCTTTACAGGATAGAGAGAAGGCATACAATTTTAGAGTCCCTACACAAGAGGGAACAAAAACTGTAGAGCAGGCATATCCATAGAAAAGATCTTAGAAGGCCTCAGAATCCATAACAAAACTAAAGGAAGGCATTTCTATCCTGAAGCCAGTCGGTAAAGACTGGATGAGGTCTTGCTTCTTCAAATGCAAATACAGTAATGCAAGACATTGAAAAATATGAAAAATCAGGGAAACACATCACAACCAAAGAAACATTTTCTAGTAACCAACCCCAAAGAAATAAAAATCTGTTATCTGTGTGATATAGAATTCAAAATAGTGGTTTTAAAGAAGCTTAGTGAACTAAAAGGAACCGCAGAAAGACGATTTTAAAAATAAGAAAAATAACACATGGAAAAATAAAGATTTTAACAGAAAGATAGAAATCACTAAAAAGAATCAAACAGAAATTCTAGATGTGAAGAATATAATGAATGAAATAAAAAAATATGCATTAGAGGACATCAACATCATATTGGGAAACTAGAAGAAAGAACCTGTAAATTAGAAGACAGATCATTTGAAATTACCCCATCAGAAGAGAACAAAGAAAAAAGAACAAAAAAGAGTTAAGAAACCCTATATGAATTATGGGACGCCATTAAGAAAAACAATACACACATTATTGGAGTCCCAGAAGGAGAAGAAAGGGAGAAAGGGACAGAAAGCTTGTTTAAAAAAATAACGGCTAAAAACTTTTCAAATCTGGGGAGAGATTTGATCATCTAAGTTCATTAAGCTCATAGGTCTTCCAAGAATTACAACATAAAATGATTGTCTCTCAGACCCACTATAGTAAACAGTCCAAAATCAAAGACAAAGAGAGAATTTTAAAAGCAGCAAGAGAAAAAGAAAGTCTTCACATACAAGAAAATCCTTATAAAGCTACTAGCAGATTCATAAGTAGAAACCTTGCAGGCCAGGGGAGAGTGGGATGATATATTCAAAGTACTGAAAGAAAAAACCAAGAATACTTTAACTGGCAAAGTCCTTCAGAAATGAAGGAGAGATAAAGACTGTCTCAAACAAACAAAACATGAAAAAATTCATCACTGCTAGACCTAACTTACAAGAAATGTGGAAAGGAGTTCTTCAAACTGAAATCAAAGGATGTTAATTAGTATCATGAAAACATGTGAGAATATAAAACACTGGTAAAAGTAGGTAATGGTCAAATTCAGACTACTGTAATACTGTAATATAGTAGTAAGTTAATCATTATCTCTAGTATAAAAATTAAAGGATAAAAGATTAAAATAACTATAGCAATAATAATTTGTTAATAAATATACAATATAAAAAGAGGTAAATTGAGACATCAAAAATTAAATGTGAGGGAGAGAGTGAAATTGTAGAATTTTGCATGTGATTTACACTAAGTTGCTATAAATCTTAAAGTAGACTGTTGTACCTATAAGGTATTTTATGTAAGCCTTATGGTAGCCACAAAGGAAAAACCTACAGTTGATACACAAGAAAGATAAATATATTAAGAAAATACTAACAGATCTGAGGGAGAAATAGACAACAATGCAATAAAAGTAAGACACTTCAATACTCCACTTTCAAAAATGAATAGATCATTTAGACATAAAATTCATAAGGAACCATTGGAACTTTAGACCAGATAGATGGACCTAACGAATCTATACAGAACATTCCATTAAACAACAGCAGGATATACATACATGTAACAGTTTTTAGAATAGATCATATGATAGATAGGTCACAAAACAAGTCTTAGCAAGTTTAAGATGATTGAAATCATACCAAGTTACTTTTCTGACCACAACGGAATAAAGATAGACAAATAGGAGGAAACCTGGGAAAAGTAGGATATAAACATAGAAATTTCTAGGTATAAGATGAATAAGCTCTAGGGATATAATGTATACCATGATAACTATTGTTAACGATACTTTATAATACATTTGAAAATAACTAAGAGAGATCTTATATGTTCTCACCAGTCACATGCAAAAAAAGTAATTATGTGAGGTTTACTAGCCTTATTTTGGTAATTATATCACAATATATGCATGTATCAATCATCACACTATACATCTTAAACTTATGCAATGGCTTAATCAATTACATCTCAATAAAACTGAAAGGGGATCATTGCTAGAAATCAAAGAGGATCTGAATAAATAGAAGTGCAGCTCATTTTCATGAACTGGAAGACTTAATGTTGGTTAGATGGCAATACTCCCCAAATTCATCTACAGATTCAACTCAGTTCTTATAAAAATTCCAACTAGATATTTCTGCAGAAAATGATAATTGATTCTAAAATTTACATGGAAATGCAAGGAACCCAGCATGACCAAAATAATCTTGGGAAAAAAAAAAGAAGTTGGACGTCTCACATCTTCCAATTTAAAACAATACAAAGCTACTGTAATCAATACTGTTTAGCACAGACACATTGATATATATATAAATTGAGAATAAAATAGAGAATAGAATAGAAATAAAATTAAGAGTCCAGAAATAAACCCATTATTTTGAAATAAACTCATTTCAACAAGGATTTCAAGACAATTAATTGAGAAAAAATAATCTTTTTAACAAGTGATCTTTGGACAACTGGATATACATATGCAAAACTGAAGTTGAATCCTTACCACACACCATATATTAAACTAACTTAAAATGGATAAAAGACTTAAATGTAAAAACTAAAACTATGAACTCAGAAAAAACAAAAGTGTAAATCTTCATGATCTTGAATTAGGCAAGAATTTCTTAGATGTGACATTTAAAAACAAACAACTAAAGAAAATAGATAAAAGAGAGTTTATTAAAATTAAAAAAAGTATCTTTTATGTTTCAAAGGATTATTATAAAGAAAATAAAAATACAATCTAAAGAATGGCAGAAAATACTTGCAAATTATATAACTGATAAGGGCTTAGTACCCAGAATATATAAAGAATCCTACAATTCAACAACAAAATGACAACTCAATTTAAAAGATGCTCAAAGGGCTTTAATTAATATTTCTCTAAAGAAGATATACAAATAGCCAATAAGCACATAAAAATATGCTCAACATCGTTAGTCATTAAAAATGCAAATCAAAACCAGAATGAAATTCCACTTTGTACAAATTAAGCTGTATATAAATAAAAAAAGAAGAAAGATAATAAGTATCGATGAGGATGTGGAGAAATTAGAATTTTTGTATATTGCTAGTGAAAAAGTAAAATGTTGTAGCTTCTTTGAGAAGCAGTTTTGCAGGTCCTCGAAAAGTTAAACTTTGTCTCTGCACATGACCCAGAAATTCCACTGCTAGGTATATAACCAATAGAATTGCAAACATATGGTCACACAGAAACTTGTACATGAACGTTCATAGAAACATTTTTCATAATAGTCAAAAAGTAAAAACAACCCAAATTTCTATCACTAGCAAATGAATAAACAAAATACC
>NW_011888826.1:3941043-3942801 GCF_000151845.1 Pteropus vampyrus
TGAAAAAAAGCAAATCATGAGTTAATATTCATAGAGATTTTCATTAAAAATTAAATCAAAACCTGTATATTGGTGCATAGATGTACAAGCAAAGAAAAGGTACAGAAGTACCTTCTGTAGGCACTGGCTGCCATCCAGGAAGCGGTGTTGGTGGTGTGCGATGGAGACTATTGTGTCTTTTAGAACATCTAGGACTTTTAAATTGTTACAATGCAAATTTGTTTCGCTTGTAATTTGAATGACTAAAAAAAAATTTTTTAAAGAAGAATAATGATTGAAAAATATTGATCTCAAAAAGAGACTGAGAGCTATCTGAGACTGACACTGGATGGTCACTCTGTCACCCTCATGATTGGCAACAATCCAGATGGCTATCACCACCTGGAGCTTGGGCCTCAGCTTCTTAGTCCAGAAACTAGATCTCTTTTTTCTATCCACATAGGTACAAAACATGAGCATATGACTAGAACACTAACTTATTGATATGCAATGGAGGGAAAATGTCTTCAATTATTGAGATACATATTTTTGTGAGCTCAGCCCCCCATATATTTCCCCTTATATGTTAAAGCATAGTTTTAAAGCACCATCAATGTGAATGACAACTTTTTCTCAAACACCTGGGCTGCTCAGCAAATACAAAGAGGAACTTAATCCTGCTAGAAATGAAAATGCTCACCTGTGGCAATATTTTGACATATCAGTCCAGCCATGTTGCAAAACGACAGCAACAGCCTTGCTTTTCAGAGGTGACATGGCTCTGAAATACAGTGTAGCCTTACCCTGCCTGGAAATCAGGCTTCATTTCTCTCAACCACGCACCATGCCCTCCCTCCACTGCCAATGCCCTTGACCTCTCATTCTATGGCAGCCTCTTCAGCATCTGAGCTAACTTTTAAGAGCTGTTAATATCTATCTCAAGGTCCCTATGGGGATTCAGATCAGAAATCTTCCACTTCTGTAGTGTCTAATACGGTAGCTACTAGCCATATGTGCCTATTTAAATTAAAATGAAAAAATTAAAATTTATGTCTTCAGTTGCATGAGGCACAGCTGAAGTGCTCGTTGCCCCCATGGGGCTAGTGGCTACCAGCGATGAAGTGAAGTGTGTATACATCAGTTAGACATTGTAGAAAGCTTTCCCCTATTGCATAGCATTTCAGAATAATCTTCCATTCTATGTCTTGTGCTGGATGGGGACAGTTGCCATTCAGACACTTTCACAGCTTTATCTCTGATGTCTAGCTCCAAATTTGCATATGGTACATATTTATGTCACCTAATGAGTGAATGCATGAAAAAATTAAATGAATGGTCACTGCTATTAATGATGATTTTTCTTCATCTCCCTGAATTAATGAGTTAATTCACAAATTACTTCTTATTTCTACTATCAACCTCAAGAATAAAATAGTCAGTTAATTTACCAGCAAAATGAGTTTATTTGAGAATAGCAGAGAATTGCAATTCAGAATAAGCAAGCTATGGCGAACCATCGGCAAGTCTAAAGAGACAAAAGTAAGGTTAGCCTTCATTAGGTTTTTGAAGAAAATTAGGCAGGGCTGTTTTGAAAATAAGATCATTGGAGAAGAACAAGAATTCGAGGTCAGTTGTAGTGTTTTTCCATTAGCTGCAAGCAGCGGTTAGTATGTTGTTGCTGGGGCAGGAAGGGATCTTCCTTATTTTAAAAGTAGATGAAATTCCTGTGTAAAACATGTCCTTCCCTTTGAAATGACTCTTATCCTTTTTCTTCCTCCT
>NW_011888826.1:3942851-3945266 GCF_000151845.1 Pteropus vampyrus
CCTCTCATTCTATGGCAGCCTCTTCAGCATCTGAGCTAACTTTTAAGAGCTGTTAATATCTATCTCAAGGTCCCTATGGGGATTCAGATCAGAAATCTTCCACTTCTGTAGTGTCTAATACGGTAGCTACTAGCCATATGTGCCTATTTAAATTAAAATGAAAAAATTAAAATTTATGTCTTCAGTTGCATGAGGCACAGCTGAAGTGCTCGTTGCCCCCATGGGGCTAGTGGCTACCAGCGATGAAGTGAAGTGTGTATACATCAGTTAGACATTGTAGAAAGCTTTCCCCTATTGCATAGCATTTCAGAATAATCTTCCATTCTATGTCTTGTGCTGGATGGGGACAGTTGCCATTCAGACACTTTCACAGCTTTATCTCTGATGTCTAGCTCCAAATTTGCATATGGTACATATTTATGTCACCTAATGAGTGAATGCATGAAAAAATTAAATGAATGGTCACTGCTATTAATGATGATTTTTCTTCATCTCCCTGAATTAATGAGTTAATTCACAAATTACTTCTTATTTCTACTATCAACCTCAAGAATAAAATAGTCAGTTAATTTACCAGCAAAATGAGTTTATTTGAGAATAGCAGAGAATTGCAATTCAGAATAAGCAAGCTATGGCGAACCATCGGCAAGTCTGAAGAGACAAAAGTAAGGTTAGCCTTCATTAGGTTTTTGAAGAAAATTAGGCAGGGCTGTTTTGAAAATAAGATCATTGGAGAAGAACAAGAATTTGAGGTCAGTTGTAGTGTTTTTCCATTAGCTGCAAGCAGCGGTTAGTATGTTGTTGCTGGGGCAGGAAGGGATCTTCCTTATTTTAAAAGTAGATGAAATTCCTGTGTAAAACATGTCCTTCCCTTTGAAATGACTCTTATCCTTTTTCTTCCTCCTGGTTACCTGGGCTGTAAGGAGTGGTACATGTGGGAAAGCTCTGCCTTCAGGGCCTCCCCGACTTCATCTTAAATGAGGTTTCCTTTTTTTCATTTCACTTCATGTCTTAGGTTTACGCTTCCTCAGAGACGCCTGCCCCGTCCGATCCTGGACACTGAGTTAGGTACTCGTGTCACAGATCATTCTGCACTCTTATGGTGATACTTTTCAGACTTTAATAAGTCTTTGCCTTTTGGTCTCTCCCCTAAAGAGAAAGTTCCTTGAGAGGTGGACCCGTAACTTCTTATCTCTGTTAAAATCTTATCCTTATCTCTTTATCTTCACAACCTTAGCAAGTGACTGGAAAATAAACTGAGCAATTGAAGAAATTCTTCGCCCTTTTAGATTTACTTCTAGGCTACTTAGAATGGAATTTGAAAGTGCTTAACTGCCTTTCAGATTTTTTTCTTAGAAACGTACAAAAACATGCAGTTAAGAGAAACAGAAAATGTGTGCATAAAACCTACTATAACCTCAGGCTGTCCTTTGGTTCTCATTAGCATGTTAGGCAGCAAAACTTAATCTGGACCAAACCGTGAACAGGAAGTAGTTATGAGCCACATCCTCCCAAGCCTCAGTGAAATCTTTGGCTACTTTCCTTTCTACTATGTGCTCTCCATTCCCCAATACCCCACAATCACTCTGTCACTGTGTAAAGATCAAACATCTGAATTAAAACGCATCCCTCCCTCCAAAAAAGTCAGTAAGTAATAATATTATGCAGACTTCTAAAGGTTATTTCCAAAATTGCTTTTTTTTTTAAAGAAAAAAATGAACTTATCAAGGCAATTTAATTGAGAGTTACTCTAAACCAGTGCTTCCGAAGTGATAGCACAAATAAAAAAAACCCTGTAGCATTTGTTGAACCTCAGGATGCTTGGGTTTCCCCCCTGGAGATCTGATTCAGCGGATGGGGGTGAGGAGAGGGAGAAGGCTGGGCATTTGAGTTTCTATTGATCAGCTCATACGTGGACTGCAAAATCTCTCCAAAACTAGGGTTGATTTTCCTCCATCTTCTTACATAGAAAATGATATAATTTTCAGTTCGTGTTTCTTACATGGCTCAGTAATTATGTGCAAGAAAAATCCAGCTGTTTAAATCAGATCATATTAGCTAAAATTTGGGGTACTTCAAATTTTAGCCAGGTTAGTGACTCTTCACTGCGTAAAATCTCTTGGTCTTTAACCATCCTTGAAGCAGTTGCATACTGTGGTGGCAGTGTTCAAACAGTTTGGATTTGTAATTTATAGGCGCTTCAAGAAAGCTTGTCTATATCTGTCACCGAGTCGTGCCACCACATCGTTAGTTAATCTTTAAACTTCTGACCTCCTTGTATTCGCTCCAACATTGAGACCTTACCAAGCGATATTTTGACGAACTTTTCTTCGTTGGCTTACTAAAAATCACACCCAGGGGTAGAGATTTAACATTAAAATGAGAGATGCGATGTATGGCTGGGCATGTTCCAAG
>NW_011888826.1:3948161-3961843 GCF_000151845.1 Pteropus vampyrus
ATATTAGCTAAAATTTGGGGTACTTCAAATTTTAGCCAGGTTAGTGACTCTTCACTGCGTAAAATCTCTTGGTCTTTAACCATCCTTGAAGCAGTTGCATACTGTGGTGGCAGTGTTCAAACAGTTTGGATTTGTAATTTATAGGCGCTTCAAGAAAGCTTGTCTATATCTGTCACCGAGTCGTGCCACCACATCGTTAGTTAATCTTTAAACTTCTGACCTCCTTGTATTCGCTCCAACATTGAGACCTTACCAAGCGATATTTTGACGAACTTTTCTTCGTTGGCTTACTAAAAATCACACCCAGGGGTAGAGATTTAACATTAAAATGAGAGATGCGATGTATGGCTGGGCATGTTCCAAGAAGGTTTGGGAACTGCGCATGCTTCCTTGTAAGTCCGAGCACTCTCCACCCTGTCTGGAGAATCTCCACCCCGACCCCAACCCGCCTACCTCCCCCAACCTGGAAGACTTTCCTGATTCCCCAGCATGGGCTCATCCTTCTCCATTTCGTGGCCAAACAATAAAGTTTCTAACCTGCTTTACTGAATACAGTCTGCTCCTGTTAGTGTGAGCGACACTGGCAAAACCACCACGTTTTGGGTCTCTGACCCGCAGAGTTGGTGACATTTCTACTTAGCATACTGCTTCATATACTGGCTGCAAAAGCATTTTCAGGATCGGCATTCCACTCTCAGGATTTAATGAATAAATAGCACTGCAGCCACTTTAGACCTGTTTATTCGCTCTGGGGAGCTTTTGTTTTGTTTTGTCTTTTTTATTTTTTGCTGAAATCTCAGAGGAGTTTGGCTTTGGCTTTTGCATGAAAAGTTTATAGACTTCCTCCCAAATCGGTTCTATTTCCCTGAATATTTGGGGTTTGCATTGTTCACTCTCTCTTTGATATTGCCACTGAAAGAGAATGTCCAGAGGAGAATCCGTGCATGGCTGTCATCTGCAGTGGCTGAGTCAGAAAATTGCTGGCATCCTGGATCATCCAAGGACGTTTGAGAGAATGAATCAAAGGAAAGACTTTGACCACAGATTGTCCAAGAGGCAGCTCAGTGTCATGTCCTAAAAAACCTAATTCGTGAAAAATTATTTTCATTTCAAGTGAGAACAATACCCAGGGAAAAGATGTCACATTCCATTTATTACTTTCTCTATAAAATAATTAGGATAACCTGATCTCCATTTCTACAAAGCATGAAAAGAATAAACCTTATCCAAGTAACTTAGCTTCGCCCATTCTAAACACAAAATAAAACTGCAGCTTTAGAAACCATTTTGAGTTACCTGAAAACTTTCATTTCCTAGGTCTAAACGCAGTTTAAAAGCAAAGAACTGCTCAATGTATCTTTGAGGAAAAGAAAATGTGAATATAAAATAACGCTATATAGAAAGACCCCATTTCAGGGCAGTCTCTTCGATGTAGCCTAAATATTCCAGCTACAGTGGCCCCACTAATCTAATGCAAGAAAACATCATCAGTTCAATTAAAATGTAAATGTTTATAAAATCCATTCCTTTCCTGTGTAACAAACACTCAAATATTATATAGTTTTTCTTCTTCTCTCCTCTTGATTTTTGGTATAAGTTGCTCTAGTTGAGAAGTTTTTACTTAACAAAGAAAACAACCAGGCTGCCAGCTATCATTTCCTTATCATTTACCTTGGATGGTCACTTTTTGTAATATATTTTATAAGAGAATGACTAAGATTTCTGTCAGCTTTCACAGAGTAGCTTGTTATTTGTCAATCAACCTTGTGAACTTTATCACCAAATAAAACTACAAATGCTAAATAAAATATAAATTTAAAAAAGCACAGTTGTTTGAAAGTATTAGAGGGAAATCAAAGAAACCAGGCCTTGTGGGTCAAAGTCAAGGAAATACATGGAGCTGATATTTTGTTCTACTTTTCCTTTTAAGACAATTACCGACTCCTAAGCAGCATAGATCACAGTGGCTGAGCAGAAAGTGGCTCAATTTTGCCAGTATCAGAGGCCTTAGAAGAAAATAATGAGAGTTCAGAGTGATAAAAGCAGGCAGGACTTGAAGGACCAAGATCCTGAACAAAATTGAATCCCAGAGAAGTTGTTTTTCCCTTGAACCGTTTTATACAACTCTTTCAGAGACTGGAAACAGAAAAAATGCTTGGTAACTTGGTTTATGAAGACTGTCTTAACCTGACACCAAAACTTAAGGACATTATAAGAAAGTAAATAAAATATTAACTATACATAAAGAAGATAATTCATCAGGAGCAAGTTAGAATTATTCCAATAATTAAAATTTGGTTTATCATTTGAATATCAATTAATATAATCTACTATATTTTGGGGACAAAGGAGAAAAAAAAACAAATAACAATTTCAGTTGATTCACGAAAAGCATTTGATGAAATTTAACAACTGCTCATAATGAACATTTTTAGAAACCTTTGATTAGAAAACAACTAGCTGAATGTGATAAAGGGGTATTTATAAAAAATACTTATAGAAAATATCGTATTTAATGGTTTTGTATTAAAACCATTTCCTTCAAAATGATAACTAAGGTTTTGAGCCAATGCAATTAGGCAGAAAAAAATGTAAAGTTATTAAGATTGGAAAGGAAGAAATAAAAGTGTTATTTTTCTCATAAAGCATGATTATGTACATAGAAAATACATTTAAAATCTACAGATAATTGATAGAATTAATAAGCAAATTTAGCATGGACTATAAGGTATTTCTATATACTAGCAACACCTATAAAATAAAAAATTTAAAATGTATACTGTTTATAATAATATCAAAACAAAAATAGTTGAACTAAATCTGGTGAGAGAATAAATTGATCTAACACTCTGGAGGACTGTTTGGTGCTATCTGCTACAGCTCACATAACACACATACCCTCAGACCCAGAACCCTGCCCTTATGTAAATATCTAATGCATGCGCAGAATGTACATCACATCATTGTTTATAATAACCCTGTGATCTCTAAACAAGGACTTTTTCTTGGCTATACCAGGATCAGAAAAGAATGCATTCTCATTCACATATAATTGACCTAAAATCTTACTAAATTGGGTAATTGGGCTTGGTGGGTAAATATAGGTGAAAAAATAGTAGTATTTCCTTTTTCTCTGTCTTTAAAGATGAATGTCGTTTGCCCAGAAACAAGAAGAAGAATCAATCTGTATGGAATAGTAATTGACATTGAGGAACAAAACTAAACAAATGAAACACCTATTCTCTAGTTTTCAGTCACTTGGTATATTTTGTATTTTATACTCCTTTTAATCTTTAAGCATTTGAACTTCCAAGTTATCTGTTTAAGTAGTGTGCTTTTTTTATTCTTTCATCCTCTTTGTTGCTGCAAAGATCATGTTTAGACCTAGGGAGGCATAGTCCCTTGGACCTCTCTCAGTGTGATCGTAATATTGAATAGCTTTACATGAATGAAGTAGAAATAAGATAAGCAGCAAACACTCTGTTAAACATAAAGAGATGCAGTGCCTTGTAAAAAATAATCAGAAGACCTTAGAGGAAACTAAAACACAAAATAAAAACATTTTGCATTTATTGGTAATTTCTCAGTTCTTTTGTGCTACAAGTAGAGTATTTGCAAAAACCATAAAGTTTCAAATTTCCATAAGTAAGCATGATTTCCTATAAGTGTGATTAGTGTCATATTAGTGTAATTTTTCTATTAGTGTAATTTTACATAAATTTTGGGGCATGAGCTGGGAAGCGGATTGTAAGGGCATTATTATTGTTGCTTCTGCTGCTGCTGCTGTTATGATTATTCGTTTTTTTGAAGACAAATTATAATTTTCCTGGTCTCAGAGAGAAAGTGATGGCTGTACTCTGCTTGAATTCTTTCCTAGACAAACAGAGAACGATGATTAAATAAGCACATCTAGGTCACATTATCTGAGTTACTTTATAATCCTCTCCTGCTGACGGGAGTCATTTAGGCTGTATTCATATGGGCTGAGTAGAGATGAGATGAAACGAAGATTTGTTCCATTCCATCTGCCCTAGACTCTTGATGGAAACACAGCCCTTGGCCCGCTTAGTGAGTTTCTAATGAGACACTGTCTGTCTGATTGACTAAACATCAGAAAAACCTTCAGATATCAGTTTATCTGAATATTATTATTCAAAATAATAATGTTATAATGGTTTATATGTTTTGAGCTCATAATGCATTTTTTTAATATAATGATCTCATTAGACTGTTACATTCTTGAGGAAAGAGATCATATCTTGCACATTTTGGCTTCCCAATACCTAATATGATTTCTTTTCTTTCTAAAAGTAAACACTATCCTGGATTTTTAACATTAAGGTTTTGCCCGATTTTGAACTTTATATAATTGGGATGATATGATATGTACTCATCTGAGTCTACATTTTCTCACTCAGTATTATATTTTTGAGAATCATCCCTATTGTTTCACGTAACAAGAGTCTGTTCATTTTTATGACTGTTGAAGTCTCTTATTGTATGAATACATAGCTATTGTGAATTATGATGCCATGAACATTTCCACACCTGTCTCTTGGTGTACATGTGGACAGATTTTTATTGGGTGTGTACCTAGGTGACAGAGATTGTTGGATCACAGGTTATGTTTCTGTTCAAATATCGAAGATGGTACTATGCATTTGCAAAGGTGGTGGACCAACTTATGCTCCCAGCAGCAAGGAATTAGAGTTCCCCTGGCTCCATATCTTTGCGAACCCTTGGTATATTAGACCTTTTAACTTGGTCCTATAAGATAAATGATTATTACTACCACCCTTGTTTTAAAATGGAGGAACTGATACCTATAAAGAAAAATTAACTTGCTCAAAATTATACAGCTGGCAAGAGGCAGAGCCAGATGGAAACGAACAATCTAACTTCAGAGTCTGTTCTCTTACTGACTGTATCATGTTTCCTCTGAAAAAAGTTAGGGCCCCAAATATGGTAGATGATAGGGAGGAATTCATGTGCATGTGACCAGTGGAGTCATGGAGGACCCCAAGCTCAAAAGGAGGCCTTGTGCTTGAGATATAGTGCTATGCAGTAAGAACTATGAAGTTCTTAATAATTTTATCTTCAGATTTGTGTTTTGTAAGTGAAGACAGATGGAATAATGCAGCATGCTCCAGGGACTTGGAACCTCTATGCTGCCCTGAAATGGATTCTATGCCACCTGCCTTTGGCCCTGCCCAGTGAGCACTGCTGCTCTCCACACTAGAGGGACTGGACCCATGAAGAATGGGGTCAGACCCTGCGCTCTAAGTCATGAGATGGGCTCTACACCTGTGAAAGTCTCCACATACCTTGTAAGCTCCCCCTGTCTGATCTACACGACATGAAAACCACCATGACAAGTGAAGAGACACCACCGAA
Organism: Pteropus vampyrus; assembly: GCF_000151845.1. Classification (NCBI taxonomy): domain Eukaryota; kingdom Metazoa; phylum Chordata; class Mammalia; order Chiroptera; family Pteropodidae; genus Pteropus; species Pteropus vampyrus. Next base: position 3,953,556 of record NW_011888826.1, read on the forward strand.
GAAAAGTCTCTTTCCCAGACTTTTCTGCTCCTTAAACAGGGGACATCACATCTGCATTTTTCCCCGGGCCTATAAATTATGTAGCTGGACGTGGGAGATGTTATTTGGTGTATTGTTTGTTGAGATCATGCTTTCATTTTCTTTATCTTTTATATCTTAAGCATCATTTAAATACATTTTTCTAACTAATCTTCAAAATACACACTGTTTTCATAGCTCCTACATACAATTTTTACTTTATTGTGGATGTGTACAGTTTACTAAGCACATATATTGACTCATTTCTGCTACACGTACTGACTTAATTCTGCCTCCTGAGTCCGAGAGGGCTATGGGGGAAATAAAATCCCTTTTATGCAGAGAAATAAATGAGTGACTCAGGGTTTCACAGTGAATAAGTGGCTAAACTGGGGCTTGAACATAGGTGTTCCAATTATAAGAACAGTTTTTTTTCCATTAAATCACAACTCACTTTTTAGAAGGCGTCTTTTTGGATGTCAGAGGACATTTTTACATCCAATATTGGCTATGGGATTTCCACACGGCTTCTGTAGGATAGTTGCTTATTAAGTATAAGCTTGACTAACATGTTTTATTCACGTGGCACTTTGGTGCTAGTTTTACAATGTTTTCAGCCACGAGCTAAGAAACAAGTAGCTGAAAGTGGGTAATTAGGACTGTACTGGGAGTATTCGAAGTGGGTGGAATGTCCTTAAAATGTGAACATCTGGTTGTTATACTTAGTGAGCAATAAATGATGAAAGCATTGCTGACACAGGTTAGCAGAAATATGTTCCAAAGCTTCAGTTGATGTGATTTTTGTTTTTAAAAGGCCCGATGATAAAAACATAAAAGTAATTTAAATGTGACGAATCCACATGACTTGCCTCCCCCTTGTCAATTCTTCCTTTTTAGTATTCCGCACCGTATGCTGAAATGTTTGCTTAGTGAAATGGTGTTTGCCATCATTGCTGGGTCTACAATCTCCCCAGTGTATATCCAAAGATTCTTCCTTAGTATATATCAATTAGAAGTTGTTTAAAATACACACTGAGAACACGGTGTTAAGATTGCTTTTCTTTTCACGGCACTGCCTTTTTTCTAGTTTTTCATACTTAGGACCTCAATTTACTTATAAAGGCAATTTTCAGTGGACTCAGCAAGTTTGATTTCGTTTGCTTGTTCCCACCCCCTACCCCTTTCTTATTTTATTATAATTAAGAGATGCTAAAAAGGCTCTCAGCAAACAGAGAATTGGTGAATTAGGAATCAGGATAAGTCTGGTGTGAGGTCAAAGCAGCCTGATTGATAATGGAAGAGCACTTTGGGCTGTTAGCATAATGCCTTTCTGTGAATCAAGGGTTTTTGCGGTCATAGGTGTACACTGAGATAAAGCACAGCAGTTCACCTGCCTTCTCACCTCCCTGCAACTGATGCATATTGTGTATACTTTTATTAAAGCTTTATGTTAAGGAATTTAGTAGAAAATCTTCTAGGCAAAATTAATACAATCTGTGTGAAAAGTTGTCAAATTGCTCGGATCCCTATCTCTTGTTCCTGATGTTTGCAGAGGCCTTGTAATATTCCTCTGTCCAAGCTGCCCCAGGCCTCACCTAGGGGCCAGCTGCTCCCACACGGGCTCTCCTCCTTCAGCCAGGTCTTCTGCAAGTGCTCTCCTGCCAGTCGGTCTAGGGATCAAAGCTCAGTTCTGCTGCCACTGTCACATCTTTAGGTCTGCACTTGTTTCTCTGTATGAGAGGTTCTGTCCGTGTGGAGGACCAATAGCATTAGTGTAAAAGAAGGGGGTGGGGGTGGTTTTTTTAGTTCCTGTCCTTTGGAAGTAAACTGTCTTTGATTGTAATAAGCAGCTTAATTTACTCAGATGTTCAACAATGATGCCTTATTCCTCCAACTCTTGAGTCTCTGAGGCTCGCCCTCTCTGTAAGCCACCTGTTCCCGCAGCAACTCTGATCGCCCTGCGGGAAGCGTGGGAACTTCTGCGCCTCCTACAGGAAATACCCAGGCCTGGACTCTTGGCAGTTCTTTTTTTTTTTTTAGCCCATGTACTCGAACATCTTCTGCCAAGGCTGCTCTGCTCACTGCTTGCCAAGAGAGAGACTTCTCTGAGGGACTGTCACCTTCCCAGGTGACACGCGGGACGCAGGGGTTGGGTTTGTTCTCAGAGTCATGATTATTGGGCTTTCTTTTCTGACTCGTCATAGAACTTATGGCCCTGAAGGGACGATCGGGACTTCGGGACTGGCCCCCCAACACCCCTTTTACTCTCTGGCTTCACTTCAGACGGTCTGGCTATCTTATCTCCCTTCTTCCCATTTCCCGTTTAGAGTAATAAAGGCAGAAGGAAATCAGGAAAAGGGAAAAGATTACCAAGATGAGATAAATACTTTAGGATATGTTTCAAAATATATTTCTGTTACTTGTCCTATTTAAAAACAAATTATTCTCTGGTTTCTTGGACCAACAGTGAAGTAAGTGACAGCGTTCTCCAGCTTTTGTTAAAGTAACTGGTGAAACACTGCAGTCTCTTTCACCTCCACCAGCTCCCTGACCCTTTTACCTTATGTTCTCCCCTGTACCAAAGCCTCAATTATGGTTAACCACTTTTTGAGATGACAGACCCAATGAATCCTGACAAATATACCCTAGTTGGTAATTAGCAGATTCCTCTGAGTTGAGAAAACATACAATTACATATGAAATCTATTCTTTAATCTTCTAACAAAATTAATTATAAAAGTGGGGTTATTTTGGAGGACCTTTACAAAAAGAAGAGAATTTTTTTTTTATCAGTTATAATTAGGCTTATACATGATTTATTTTCCTTTCTTTGTTACCAGTAGCTTCCGAAGGTACTGACTCAAGTAGTATAGAGGAAATGCTCTGCAGTCACGTGTCCTGGTTCTGAGTCCACAGACGTTCAAGCAGCAAAAGTTTGATAGAGGATAAGTTAAAATTTTTCCTCAAAAAAAAAAAAAATTCTCAGAGAAAGGGCAAATTAATCATGTAACTAAGGAGAGAATATATTGTTTAAATGTCCAAGAGAACAGGTTCTTTCATACTGTATCTCAGAATCTGCCACTCATATGCACATAATTGATGTGTCTATTTCACGCCATCTCACTGTAATAAAACAACCCACTAATGCGCTGTTTTAGGCAATATTGTGGACATGTGCTCTCTTGTTCAGTTCGGGCTGCTATAACAGAATACCACAGACTGTATGGCTTATAAACAACAGAAACTTTTTTTCTCACAGATCGGGAGGCCAATGAAAGAATGAGAAGTCCAAGTTCAAGGCAAAGGCAGATTTGGTATCTGGTGAGGACCTGTTTCCTGGTTCATAGATGGCAGTCTTCTTCTAAGATCCTTACACAGTGAAAGGGAGCCTGGAGCTCTCTGGGATCTCTTTTATAAGAACATTAATCCCATTCATGAGGGTTCCACCCCCTCGACCTAATCACCTCCAAAAGGCTCCACTTCCAAATATCATCATATTAGGGATTGAATTATAACATCTTAATCTTGGGGGGATACACTCAGTCTATATGCTACGGTGGGATGTGTCTGGACCTTAGAAATGCAGAATTCTCTATTCAAATCTTTGCTCACCATGCAGTAGATGTGTGACCTTTCACAAAACTCTTAATTTTCCTGTGCCTTAATTTCTTTCTTTTTTATTTTTATTGTGGTCACTTAATTAACACGAGATTTACCCTCTTAACAGAATTTAAGTGTACAATACATTTATTGTAACCTATAGGCACATTGTTGTAATGCAGATCTCTAGAATTTATTCATCTTGCATAACTGAAATTTTATGCATGTTGATTGACAACTCCTCATTTCCCCCTCTCCCCAGCCTCTGGCAATCACCACTCTATTCTTTGCCTCTATAAGTATGACTATTTTAGATATCTCATATAAGTGGAATCATGCAGTATTTGTCCTTCTACAACTGGCTTATTTCACTTACAATAATGTCCTCAAAGTTTCGTCTGCATTGTTGCACATTGCTGGATTTCCTTTTTTTTAAGGCTGAAAATTTTCTTTATCTGTTTATCCATCAATGAGTATCTAGGATGTTTTCACATCTGGACTACAGTGAATAGAGTTGCAATGAACATGAGAGAGCTAATATCTCTTCAAGATTCTGATTTCAATTCTTTTGGATAAATACCCAGAAGTGAGATTGCTAGATCATATGGACGTTTCATTTTAAATTTTTTGAAGAACCTCCCTATGGTTTTCCATAGTGGCTACACAGGTTTCATTCTTACCAACAGTGTATAGGGGTTCTAATTTCTCTTCATTCTCAACAACACTTGCTGTCTTTTGTTTTCTTTAATAATAATCATTCTAACATGTATGAGGTGATACTGTGTGCTTTTGATTTGCATTTCTCTGATGATTAGTTATGTTGAGCACATTTTCATATATCTGTTGGCGTATTTGTGTGTCTTCTTTGGAGAAAAGTCTATTCAAGTATTTAGCCTATGCTTAAGTCTGATTTTTGATTATTTTGCTATTGAGATGAAGAATTCCTTATATATTTTGGAAATTAAATCCATTATCAGATATTTTTCCAAATATTTTCTCCTATTTTTTAGATTAACTTTTCACTTTGCTGATTGTTTCCTTTACTGTGCAGAGGGTTATTAGTTTGATGTAGTCCCACTTGTTTATTTTTGTTTTTGTTGTTTATGATTTTGGTGTCATATCTATGAAATCATTGCCAAGACCAATGTCACAAAACTTTCCCCCTAAGTTTTCTTCTAGGAGTTTTATAGTTTGTATTTAAACCTTTAATCAGTTTTGAATTGATTTTTGTGTATAGTGTAATGTAATGGTCCAATTTCATTCTTTTGCATGTGACTGTCGAGTTTTCCCAATATCATTTGTTGAAGAGATTATCGTTTCCTCATCATGTATTTTTGACATCCATGTTAAAGACAATTAATCATATATATGAGGATTCATTTCTGATTTCTCTATTTTGTTCCATTGGTCTATATATCTGTCTTTATGCCAGTATTATACTGTGTTAATTACTGTAGCTATTGCAATATATTTTAAAATCAGGAAGTATTATGCAGCTAGCTTTGTACTTCTCTTTCAAGACTGTTTTGACCACTTGGTTTATTTTGTGGATCCATACAAATTTTAGAATTGACTTTTTTTTATTTTGTTAAAAAATGCCACTTGGATTTTGTTAGGGATTGCATTGAATCTGCAGATAATTTTGGGTAGTATGGACGTCTGAGACTTTAGAGTTTTCCATGTACAAGATAATATCATCTGTAAACAGAGACAATTTTACTTCTTCCTTTCTGATCTGAATGTCTTTTACTTCTTTTTCTTGTCAAATTGCTCTGGCTGAGACTTCCAGTACTATGTTGAATAAAAGTAGCAAGAGTGGTTTGTTTATGATCTTAGTGGAAAAGTTTTCAGTTTTTCATCGTTGAATATAATGTTTGCTGTGGGCTTTTCACAAATGGCCTTTATTATGTTGAGGTAATTGCCTTCTATTTCTAGTTTGTTGAGAGTTTTTTTCTGTCATGAAAAGGTGTTGAATTTGATCAAATGTTTATTCTATTGAGATGATCATGTGATTTTTTTCCCATTCTATTAATGTGGTATTTCATATTAATTGATTTTGATATGTTGAACCATTATTGTATCCTAGAGACAAATAACACGTGGTCATGGTTTATGATCCTCTTAGTGTGCTGTTGAACTCATCTTGCTGAGGATTTTTTGCATTTATGTTCATCAGAGATATTGGCCTGTAGTTTTCTTTTCCTGTGGAGTCTTTGGCTTTGGTATTAACCAAATTAGGGTAATGCTAGCTTCATAAAATAAGTTTGAAAGTGTTCCCTTCTTTTCAATTTTTTCAAATAATTTGGAAAGGATCGTACACCTCAATTTCATATTCACTTTGTGTGTATCTTCTAAAAACTAAATGAGATAATGTACAGAGAGTATCTAGCTTAATATGTAGCACATATAGATGCTCAATAAATGTTAATTCATTTCCTCAGACTTTGAGTTGCTTCATTTACGTAAAAGTAATATATTTTTTGTATTTAAAAGGAAATAATTGATAGATGGTCACAGGGATGGGTAGCATGGCATAGAGAATGCAGTCAGCAGTAATATAACGGCTAGGTGTAGAGCCAGAGGAGAGAAAGAGTAATCAGGAAGATTGTTTTATGAACTGTACAAATGTCTAACCAATGTACCGTATACTTGAAACTAATAATAAAATGAAAAAAAAATGAATTTTTTGAAAATCAGTGAATAATAATAAAAAATAAAAAGAAATAATTTAGACTTTGCATTGATTTAGATTGGTATACCTCGAATCAGGACCGAATACTGTCAGTTTTCCCATCTCCACTCCCATGGCTGCTGCTGCCTGAAGGGAAGAAACACACCTTGTAGGGGGACTAGTGGTGGGGATTAGACTCTAGTTCCAGGGAAACTGATATTGAGCAGCTGCTGGGTCAAGTAGTGGAGGTCAGGGTGGGGAGGGAGGCCACTGGACCAAAGTGGACTCGTCAGTCCACTCAGTTTATTGTAAACCAGTTAGTTTGCAAACAAATAATTTGACATTGTAGTGTTGTTACACTAGTTTTAGGAGCTTGGGTAATGTGATTCCACTCTTAATAGATTAACATTTTCTCAATGTGTTAAAAACATCGGATTTCTGAGACTGCAGGTTGAGAACCACACCCACACAGTGATAATTTCCACCAAGACAGTGTGTTGTATGTCACTTGAGAATCAGAGTTGAAAATGAGTACTGTGAAAATAGTGCAGTTGTTTGTATAAAACTTCAAGTCTAAGCAAAACTAAAAGAAAAAATGAATGAGAATAAAGTCTATCACACAATATCTGGGTATTCAAGCCATCATCTCCTTAAAATAACTATCAACTCTTTAATGGTAGATAAGAGATAAGTGGAGAATTCTAAAATAATCTGCTGTCAGCAGACTACTTTTAATTCTTGCGTAAGTTGGTGTCTATAACCATAGTTTGTATTTAGTCAATGTGATAATTTATAAGATTGAGAAGATGGTAGAGTTGCACTTAAAAGACACTTCATATATTGAAGTCCATATGATGCATCTCCACTGTAATGCAGCCCCTCGTTTGTTTTGGACATCATGAAATAATGCTTAATTTAAAACATTTTGTACAATATAAAGCACTATATAAATGTAAAGTATTATTATAGTAAAGTGGGTCTTTTTGTATTTTTATTTAGGATTAAAAAAAATCCTGAAAATTTAAAGCTATGGGTCTATCATGTCACAATACAAGAACTATATTTTTGCTCCAATGTTGTACATTTACTTTCTGCTTAAATATCTAACCCCCACCACCACACACACACATGCACACACACACACACACACACCTCAAAGGGGCTAATCATGCTACGAAATACTAAAAGTCCAAAGTGATTATGCATAAAACAATGTAAGATTGCATGGCTACCAATGTCTTCCCATATTCACTAAAGAAGTCATTATGTTTCCATTTTTCTGAAGTACCCATAAAGATTGGCTATTAGCAACATATGCAGAAAAATCATAGTTTCTCCTTAAGGTTACATTCTGAAGAATTGAAAGAAATAATGAAATATAGAGTAAGTGCTTTTTGGTAGAGCAAGCAGAAACACTGAGTACAGAGAAAGCAGGGCAATCATTGGGGTTACCTTTTTTCCAAGGGGCAGCTCTTGAGCCTACTGAGACAGCATATCTCACTCTCTAAGTCGACTGTAGAAGTACCCAGATGCAATTATTGCTGTTGTCAAAAATTGCAAAAATTTTCAATCTTTTTATTAAAAAGGTTCTGTATAGCTGGGAAACCAAATGTTATGCAGCAGAGGTAGCCAGCCAGGGCAGTAGATAATGACTGACATTGTTTTGGTGGTTTACAGTTTATTTTAGGTTTGTTCACATACATGAGCTCTCTATTTTCATTTTGAATTTAAAGAAAATTGGTTTAAACTATTGTTTAATGTGTGGTTTCTAAACCTTAACACTTCAGAAAATAATATACGATATTAGTTTTTATTTATTCAGTTATTGAGATTTTTAAATTTGAGAAACACACACTTTCTGGTAGCGTAAATCTGTGTTTTAGTCAGTAAGTAAGGAAACCCAGAGGACAATAGGAATCCTGTCCTGGAGACCCAGGTTTCTCTCTCATGCCATCCTTCAATCCCCAAGAAAAAACTACAGATGAAAGACAATTTATAA
>NW_011888826.1:3962888-3982042 GCF_000151845.1 Pteropus vampyrus
TGGCAGCTTTCTACTTCAAGCTTGAAGTGTGTTTTCTCTGACCAAGGGCTTCCTCCTCTTTTCCTTCCTCCCTCCCTCCCTCCCTCCCTCCCTCCTTCCTTCCTTCCTTCCTTCCTTCCATCCTTCCTTCCTTCCTTCCTTCCTTCCTTCCTTCCTTCCTTTTATCCAGCAACTTCTGAAGCCACTAACCTGGAGGGTGGGAAGAGAGGTCAGGGGATGCAGTAAAGCCCACTGGGATCTCCCCTGAAGGATGTTCCATAAGGACTGGGTGGTCCCCAGGAGACTGAGTCCCAGTTGTTCAGAGCCGTAATCATGCATAGTTTATTTACATTTTTCTTTCTTTTATGCATTACCCACTTCTTTTTTTGTGCTTCCTGAGGCTACCTCCTAACTACCTGTCCCCAAGTCTTTTGATAAGGGTCTGCTCCAGGGGAACACATGTTGAAATGGTCACTGTACCAATTATCACTGAAGACAAAGTGGCTTAGAAACATTTCATTATGAACAAAATCCACACACATTGCATTGATACATATGTTTTAACGGGGTTTCTAATAGTATGTCATGTTTATATAGTGCTTTGTGGTTACCTACAAGCTTTCAGACATGTGGTCTGAAAGAAGTTAGCAGTACATGCCATGATTATTTACATTTTACATATAAGCAAAGAGGTTCAGAGAAGATAAATGACTTGCCTAAAGTCACAGAGAAGATCTGAGAAGAAAATCCAAGTTTCTTTTTACTATGTGACCATACGTGTGAAATGTTATTCTATAGTTAGGGAATTTGTCTTTTATTGTTAAATTTGTGGAAAGAGGATTTTACTAATTTAGTTTAATTGAGCCTGCTGTCTTGATTTTTTCTTTTTTTGTTTCTGGTAGTAAGCCTCCAAAATGGTAATACATTTGTTTCCTGCTTTTCCCAGTGGGAAATATAAGTGTGCCATTTAATTTTGTAAATTACAGTTATGGTGCATGCCTATTACATCCAGTGAGTGATATAATCCAAAGGTGAGTCGCATGATCCCTGGAAATAGCTCATTAATTGGGAAACTGTTACATAGTTGTGTGATGACTCTTCTCTCTTGTTCCCAAAGCAGCCCCCCAGGAGAGATGGGATGGGGGTGGATGCGGTGGGAGTTGGAGAGAAAAGACGAGTTATGCTTAACAAAAAAAGCAAATCTTGGGTGATTCATTTCAGATTGCCTATGAAAACTGTCATCTCACGAGAAAGCTTATTCTCATAAGACTTCCCGGCCCACTCTTCAGGATATTAAAGAAAAATTCCTTTCAGATAAACACTTCATCTTTGAATAAAGCATGGCACTTAATCTTACTGAAAAGACTAATTCATCAGGTTTGCAATTCTTACTGCTGCAGCCTTGTGTTAACACTACAATGAAATTTCAATACTTTCCCAAACAATTAGGAGATAAAATTCGATATGCAGGTGGAAGTGCATATTGCTTGCATTCTGTACGTTAGTGTGTTTATAATTCTAGGTTTTAGCCCTAGCTTTACATTAGTGTAAAGCTCCACTAAATCTGTCAAGTTTTTATAATGCTGTCTGTTTTAAACGTAGCTTTAGAAACCTCTGAAAATAAATGGAGTCACTGTTGACAGCATTTCCAAAATGAAGAGGAGTTTTATTCCTAAACCTCTAGCGTATTTAACTTCCTGATTTGATTTAAGTTGCAGTTTGGGTTTTGTAGTGAGAAGTTATGATGTAAGCCACAGGGAACATAAAAGTAAATTTAAAGTTTGCTCCAAAAAGGAGCAAAACTCAAATAACTCAATCTCTTTATTACAGAGAACTTGTCTTATACCTGGATTCTTGTAAATTTTTGTTGAAATCTTTCTAGGATATATTTTCCTTTCCCTTTCACAGCTCTTGAGGGCTATCTGTACTTTTTTTTTTAATACAAAAATATTTATTTATTTTTATTATTAGTTTTTAGCTTTTTAAAAATTGAACTGTAATTGAAATATAATATCAGGTGTACAACTGAATCATTTGATATTTATATATATTACAAAATGATTACTACAGTAAATCTAGTTATCATCTGTTACTATACATAGTTACACAATTTTTTTTCTTGTGATGAGAACTTTTAAGATCTACTCTCTTAGCAACTTTTAAATATGCAATACAATATTGTTAACTATAGTTAACATGCTGTACATTACATCCCCAGGAACTATTTATTTTATAACTGGGATATACCTGTACTTTTTGTCTCTTACTTCATGTCTATCATTATAATCAAATCAGGAGCAACTCCTCTGTTTTTCAGCATTTGATTCCTACAAGATCTCACTTTATTTTCAAATCATCATGTTTGTGGGAAATAATAAAAAAACACTGTTGTCACTTTCTAGCTCTGGCTGACTTTTGATATCAACCCACCTAAAAATGTGGTGAATTGGCATAAGCATACAGATGATTCAAACACTTCCATTAATATATGTGGGTAGTTGAGTCAAACATTTACTTTCAATTTTACTAATCCAGATAATTGCTTAATTTCTAAAATTAATTTTGTATGACTAGAATTAAACTTCTTGAAGAAAATGTAAACATTCTCTTTCAACTCTTGTATATGCTCTGGCTAACTGTTGTATTTTCTTCATGATCTAAATATAGGTTGTGTAAATTCAGTTTCAAAGGAAGATAATTCTAAAATCTGGGCTGCTGGATTTGGAGTGAATTTCATTTTTATATATCCAGCATTTCATTCTGAATTTCTGTTGCAGAAAAATCAGACTGACAAGAAACCAAACACCACTCTGAGAGTTGGAGAACTGGTGGTCCCAGAAGAGCTAGCGCTCTGAAGATCTGGGCCCCGGGCTCAGGGTAACCTTACTTTTATAGGGCTAGCAAGCAAAGGGGATACATCCGTTATCTAAACAGAACAAGCAAAGGGGGTACATCTGTTATCTAGACAGAACAAGCAAAGGGGAGGATGAGTCTTCAGTTGATCTCGAGGTCACCCTGCCCTTCAGCCTATGCAGCAAGCATGTATACAGAAGCAGAGCAAAGAGCTCTTTACAACGTTAGCCATTTGAGTGGAAAATTCCTCTTCACTCTGAATGTGGTAATTTTAAGCCTAACTGACATACATTTTATCATTAATAGAGAGAAAAATACATGGCTACTTTAATTGTTTTTTTTTTTTAAGTTATTTTTAAAAATTGGTTGTTTTTGTTGCTTGTTTGGGTTTGGAATATGAAGATGGTACTCATTTCTTTCAGAACTCTTATTTTCTTCCTTTGGAAAAAAAGACTAGTTTGAAAGAGATTTTCATTTCTGGGAAATATAAAGGAGAAAGCACTGTTTTAATGGAAAATTTCCAACCTCCTCTTCTTTTAATCCAGAATCAGGAAACACTTCTAAAAATAGGATCAGATTTGACTTGTATAGTCGTATAGGAGAGAAAGAACTGAACTGAACTTGAGTTGGAGACTTAAAGTCAGGGTGGAAAATACATTTTTCTCCAGATGAAGAAAGTAGAAGCTTTGCATTCATATAATTAACTCAAAAATTAAAGAAGTACAAACTCCCAGTTATAAAAATAGTCATAGAGAAAAAAATTAATTAAATATCTTTTTTTTCCTGATGTTTTCTACCACTCAGAAAATGTAAATAAATCTTGTAGGGATAAGCTACTTTTGGTTATACAAAGGTAGAATTATTTGAAATTTTAGGTTTAACAGGTCAGAAGAAGGTTAGAGTTAGTCCGTGCAATTTCTTTCTCTCAATACTTTTTACTAGCTGTGAGACTTCCAGTTAGCAATGTTTCATTCACTCGCAATATTTCATAAGATCCAATTTCATTTCTAATGAGACCTCTTTGACTTAAGCTTTGGAAAAATCCCACTTTTGCACTTGTAACAGATTATTCTTATTGAAAAAAGTGAAAATTTTAATTTCCTCTTCTGACAGGTAGAAAGTTTTGGAACAAAAGAATTAACATTGATTTGCCAACTTAAATGCAAAGTCTCCAAGGACTTCTTTTGGGAAAATATATTTCAATCAACTTGACTGTACTGTTAAGTAAGGAGTAAGTTCATTTATCTTTTATTATATTCTGAATTTGATTTCTTAGAGGAATCACCAGAGACAAGAGGCCACCATTTTTGTGATCTAACATTTGCATGATAATAATGATACAACCTTCTGAATAACTAAGAATATGTCTCACACCTCATAGCTAAATTTTAGCAGAGAGCAAACTTTGCATTGACTGGTGTGTCTAAAGCAATTTTGATTGGCAGTACAGATTAAAATTTTGTGCCAACGTTGCCAGGGACCAGCCATGTGATGCTGAGCAATAATTTAATTTTCTGAATTTGTATTTCTTCATCTATTATGCAATGGGAGCCGCGTTCTAATCTTCATGGGCATCTCATATTCAATATCTTGTACTTCACAAGGATATTTTTTCAAATGTGAAAAAGCCAATACTTAGACAATCCATGGGTATTGCTGTCAGATCCTTTAGCATTTCTCAGATGAAGACTTTGAATTCTATATTCAAATCAGATATGAGAAATATTAGCAATGACTTATCAGAGTGTTATTTTTTCTCACTTACTGACTAATCCTTCAGGAAAAGAAAATAATGTATGTTGATCTCATTCATCCTGAACCTGGAATCCTAACAATAGCTTCAGAAAAAAGCTGTCGCCACAGGAGCTGCTTGGAGGCAGCAACAAGATCATAGGGATGGTAGAGGCAAAGTCAAAAATGGAGAAAGTTTCTTAAATAAGACACAGTCACAAGGAAAAGACTGATGATTGTTCTACATTAAAAATAAAAACTATTATAGGACAAAAGACATCAGAACACACTTAAAATATGAAAGACAATTGGAAGATTTTTACAATGAATGTAATCCTATAAATTAATAGTATATGTGTGTAGGCATATATAATTTATATAAAGTCTTATAGAAAACTAAAAAAAAAGTAATTTGATGATATAAAACTATACTACAAGGCTACAGTAATCAAAATAGTATAGTATTGGCATAAAAACAGATACATTGATCAATGGAACAGAATACAGAGCCCAGAAATAAATCCACATCTATATTGTCACTTAATGTATGACAAAGGAGGTAAGAGTATACAATGGGGTAAAGACAGTCTCTTCAATAAATGGTGCTGGGAAAATCGGACAGATACCTGCAAAAAAAAAAAAAAGGAGCTGAACTATCTTCTTACACTATATACAAGATTAGACTCAAATTGGTTAAAGCCTTAAATGTAAGACCCCAAACTATAAAAATTCCAGAAGAAAACATAGACAGTAAACTCTCTGATATTACTAACATGAATTTCTTTTTTGAAATATCTCCTTGGGCAAGGGAAACACAAGAAAAAATAAACAACTCGGACTACATCAAACTAAAAAGTTTTATACAGTAAAGGAAACCATCAACAAAACAAAAAGACAACCGACTGTTGGGGTGAAGATATTGGCTAATGATACATCTGATAAGAGGTTAATATCCAAAATATATAAAGAACATATACAACTCAACAACAAAAAAAACCAAACAATCCAATTAAAAAATGGGCAGAAGACCTGAACAGATACTTCTCCAAAAAGGAAGTACAGATGGCTAATAGAAATATGAAAAGATGCTCAAGGTCGCTAACCATCAGAGAAATGCAAATTAAAACCACAATGACATATCACCTCACACCTGTCAGAATGGCTACCATCAATAAATCAAAAAACAAGTGTTGGTAAGGATGCGGAGAAAAGGGAACCCTTGTGCATTGTTGGTTGGATTGCAAATGGTACAGCCATTATGGAAAAGTCTGGAGGTTTCTCAAAAAGTTAAAAAAGGATATACTTTTTGACCCAGCAATTGAACTTCTGGATATTTAGCCAAAGAAAACCAAAACAATAATTCGTAAAGATCTATGCACCCCAATATTCATGGCAGCGCAATTTACAATAGCCAAGATATGGAAGCAACCTAAATGCCCATCAATAGACTATTGGATAAAGAAGTTATGGTACATAATATACATAATATACAATGGAATATTACTCAGCCATTACAAAAATGAAATCCTACCATTTGCAATGACATGGATGGACCTAGAGGTTATTATGTTGAGTGAAATAAGTCAGACAGAGAAAGATAAATACCATATGATTTCATTTATATGCAAAATCTAAAGACCAAAAAGAACAAACTAATCAAAAACAGACTCACAAATATAGTGGACAGTTTGGTGACAGACAGAAGGGAAGGGGGTTTGGGGGGCTGGGAGAATGGGGTGAAGGGTTAAAGAAGTACAAATTAGTAGTTGATAGTTGGTCACGGGGATAGGGAGCATGGCATAGAGAAAGCAGTTTGCATTGATATGATGGCTATATGGAGGGCCAGGGGAGGGAAGGAGCAATTGGGGGGATTGTTTTATGACCTATATAGATGTCTAACCAATGTACTGTATACTTGAAACTAATTTAAATAAATTTTTAAAAAGTAATTTGAAAATATGTGAAAAAGAAATAGTCAATATATATATTAAAAATGTTAAACTTTGATACAATTGGAAATTTAAGTTTCAGAGAAAATATCTTTCACCTATTAGATTGACATATATTTTAGGAAGAATGTTATGTAGAAAAACAAACTATTGGTGGGACTCAAGATTGGTACATTATTTCTTGAGGTCATTTAGGAAAATATATTTAATATAATAAATTATTTATGTACATTATCAAGTTTTAAAAAGGTATAGATCATAATATAAAGTGTGACAGATATTCGTAAAGAAAAAAGAAAAATAAAAAAAAATTAGATACATTTCTTTGCTACAGTTGAGTAGGAAAATGACTGAAAGGCTGTAAGCAAAAATGAGGTTACCAGTTATCACTGGAATTTAATTTTTTTATTTATTTAAATTTTCTTTCTTGTGTTTATATTTTAATAATACATTTGTATTCTTTTTGAAATAGAGAAAATAATGTAAATATAATAATAACCTTAAAAGTTAAATATAAGTTTGGTATTTTTACCATTTATTATAGTAATTCCACTTCTAACAACATTTATAAGAAAATAATCGACACGTGGAAAACATTTTATGTAATGATGTTCATCACAATGTTATTTAAAACAGAGAAAATATGGGAAACTTACATGTCCAGTGAGGAGTGGTTAATAAATCATGGTACCTCCATGCAATGGAATTATTATTCTTATTAATATAAGAAAATACTAATACATCATGGAATAAGTACGATATAATAAGATCTCAATTATAAACGACAACAACAAAATTTACACATACATAAAGGAAGAAACTGACTGGATAAACACCCACAGAGTCTGCAGTCTCTCTCTCTCTCTCTCTCTCTCTCTCTCTCTCTCTCACACACACACACACACACATACACCCTTGCCTGAGCCCTCTAAATATACACACATTCAGACAGACCAAAGTGTTCATGGTGTTTATGTCTGCTTGGTGAGGATTATGAATGGTTTTAATTTTCTTTTTTATATGTGTTTGTATTTCCTAAATCCTCCACATTGAATACTTATCACTATTTTAAAACACCCCAGACCACATTTAAATGCCTTTAATTCCGGACATAGGTTTAGTGGTGTTAAGCAAAAAGAGCATACCGTAACATAAATTCAATGCTGTTAAATTATTGTATTTTATTCTCCCTACGTCTGCACTAAAAATATGCTTGTCCTGCTCTGGCTGTTCTGGTCTTACCTTCTCTTTCTCTTTCCTTCTCCCTCTTAATTTTAGCACAAGCTACATTTATAAAAAATTAGGTTTTAGATCCATTTTCATGGAGGATTAAGAAAATATTTCTCTGTGATTATCACCTCATAAAGTCCATACCCAGTGAAACTCAAAGGGGACGAGGAAAGCTGCAGGGGCTGACTAGGAGTTGTCGGCTTCTCCGAGCATTTCTCAGGGTCATGACAGAAAGGTAGAAACCTCACATGAAGAGAGTGAATTAAAGGCTTTATTTCTTAGTTCATATTCTACTTTTTAAAAATCGAAAATAAGTTTAACATCTTATCAGAAATAGTTTCCTATAAATGTTGTGCAAAATTTTCATGAGATATATTTTTTTAATGACTCATCTGTTATATTATTACCTCTGGGTCACCTCTCTTTTATCCTTTGGTCTGACTGAAGTAATGACATTATCTTTGCAGACCCAGTGCCTAGGCTAGTATTCAATAAAGATTATGTTGCCGTGCCACCTAACTATGCAGTGTTATATTTTTTCAACATGTTCTTGAAATACTGGTTATTTATACAAATCAAAACTTCATTTTATAAGAACGAGTTTCATTTTTCAAAATAATATTTTATTAGATTATACCTTTATCACACTGGAACCAAAACGTCATGGTTTCTAAATCGTAATAAATGGAAGACTTTCAACCATTGCTGCTAATGATACATCTGATAAGAGGTTAATATCCAAAATATATAAAGAACATATACAACTCAACAACAAAAAAAACCAAACAATCCAATTAAAAAATGGGCAGAAGACCTGAACAGATACTTCTCCAAAAAGGAAGTACAGATGGCTAATAGAAATATGAAAAGATGCTCAAGGTCGCTAACCATCAGAGAAATGCAAATTAAAACCACAATGACATATCACCTCACACCTGTCAGAATGGCTACCATCAATAAATCAAAAAACAAGTGTTGGTAAGGATGCGGAGAAAAGGGAACCCTTGTGCATTGTTGGTTGGATTGCAAATGGTACAGCCATTATGGAAAAGTCTGGAGGTTTCTCAAAAAGTTAAAAAAGGATATACTTTTTGACCCAGCAATTGAACTTCTGGATATTTAGCCAAAGAAAACCAAAACAATAATTCGTAAAGATCTATGCACCCCAATATTCATGGCAGCGCAATTTACAATAGCCAAGATATGGAAGCAACCTAAATGCCCATCAATAGACTATTGGATAAAGAAGTTATGGTACATAATATACATAATATACAATGGAATATTACTCAGCCATTACAAAAATGAAATCCTACCATTTGCAATGACATGGATGGACCTAGAGGTTATTATGTTGAGTGAAATAAGTCAGACAGAGAAAGATAAATACCATATGATTTCATTTATATGCAAAATCTAAAGACCAAAAAGAACAAACTAATCAAAAACAGACTCACAAATATAGTGGACAGTTTGGTGACAGACAGAAGGGAAGGGGGTTTGGGGGGCTGGGAGAATGGGGTGAAGGGTTAAAGAAGTACAAATTAGTAGTTGATAGTTGGTCACGGGGATAGGGAGCATGGCATAGAGAAAGCAGTTTGCATTGATATGATGGCTATATGGAGGGCCAGGGGAGGGAAGGAGCAATTGGGGGGATTGTTTTATGACCTATATAGATGTCTAACCAATGTACTGTATACTTGAAACTAATTTAAATAAATTTTTAAAAAGTAATTTGAAAATATGTGAAAAAGAAATAGTCAATATATATATTAAAAATGTTAAACTTTGATACAATTGGAAATTTAAGTTTCAGAGAAAATATCTTTCACCTATTAGATTGACATATATTTTAGGAAGAATGTTATGTAGAAAAACAAACTATTGGT
Organism: Pteropus vampyrus; assembly: GCF_000151845.1. Lineage (NCBI taxonomy): Eukaryota > Metazoa > Chordata > Mammalia > Chiroptera > Pteropodidae > Pteropus > Pteropus vampyrus. Next base: position 3,972,520 of record NW_011888826.1, read on the forward strand.
GGGACTCAAGATTGGTACATTATTTCTTGAGGTCATTTAGGAAAATATATTTAATATAATAAATTATTTATGTACATTATCAAGTTTTAAAAAGGTATAGATCATAATATAAAGTGTGACAGATATTCGTAAAGAAAAAAGAAAAATAAAAAAAAATTAGATACATTTCTTTGCTACAGTTGAGTAGGAAAATGACTGAAAGGCTGTAAGCAAAAATGAGGTTACCAGTTATCACTGGAATTTAATTTTTTTATTTATTTAAATTTTCTTTCTTGTGTTTATATTTTAATAATAAATTTGTATTCTTTTTGAAATAGAGAAAATAATGTAAATATAATAATAACCTTAAAAGTTAAATATAAGTTTGGTATTTTTACCATTTATTATAGTAATTCCACTTCTAACAACATTTATAAGAAAATAATCGACACGTGGAAAACATTTTATGTAATGATGTTCATCACAATGTTATTTAAAACAGAGAAAATATGGGAAACTTACATGTCCAGTGAGGAGTGGTTAATAAATCATGGTACCTCCATGCAATGGAATTATTATTCTTATTAATATAAGAAAATACTAATACATCATGGAATAAGTACGATATAATAAGATCTCAATTATAAACGACAACAACAAAATTTACACATACATAAAGGAAGAAACTGACTGGATAAACACCCACAGAGTCTGCAGTCTCTCTCTCTCTCTCTCTCTCTCTCTCTCTCTCTCTCATACACACACACACACACACACACACATACACCCTTGCCTGAGCCCTCTAAATATACACACATTCAGACAGACCAAAGTGTTCATGGTGTTTATGTCTGCTTGGTGAGGATTATGAATGGTTTTAATTTTCTTTTTTTATATGTGTTTGTATTTCCTAAATCCTCCACATTGAATACTTATCACTATTTTAAAACACCCCAGACCACATTTAAATGCCTTTAATTCCGGACATAGGTTTAGTGGTGTTAAGCAAAAAGAGCATACCATAACATAAATTCAATGCTGTTAAATTATTGTATTTTATTCTCCCTACAACGTCTGCACTAAAAATATGCTTGTCCTGCTCTGGCTGTTCTGGTCTTACCTTCTCTTTCTCTTTCCTTCTCCCTCTTAATTTTAGTACAAGCTACATTTATAAAAAATTAGGTTTTAGATCCATTTTCATGGAGGATTAAGAAAATATTTCTCTGTGATTATCACCTCATAAAGTCCATACCCAGTGAAACTCAAAGGGGACGAGGAAAGCTGCAGTGGCTGACTAGGAGTTGTCGGCTTCTCCGAGCATTTCTCAGGGTCATGACAGAAAGGTAGAAACCTCACATGAAGAGAGTGAATTAAAGGCTTTATTTCTTAGTTCATATTCTACTTTTTAAAAATCGAAAATAAGTTTAACATCTTATCAGAAATAGTTTCCTATAAATGTTGTGCAAAATTTTCATGAGATATATTTTTTTAATGACTCATCTGTTATATTATTACCTCTGGGTCACCTCTCTTTTATCCTTTGGTCTGACTGAAGTAATGACATTATCTTTGCAGACCCAGTGCCTAGGCTAGAATTCAATAAAGATTATGTTGCCGTGCCACCTAACTATGCAGTGTTATATTTTTTCAACATGTTCTTGAAATACTGGTTATTTATACAAATCAAAACTTCATTTTATAAGAACGAGTTTCATTTTTCAAAATAATATTTTATTAGATTATACCTTTATCACACTGGAACCAAAACGTCATGGTTTCTAAATCGTAATAAATGGAAGACTTTCAACCATTGCTATCTTTAAAGCAAGCAGCTACAAAAAGAAATACCTTTCAATTAGATAAATCATATACAAAATGGAAAAATGAGAAAAGAAAATTTATAGATTCATCATCCATTCAGGAACAAATGAACATTCATTCATTCTTTTCCAAACCCAATTTATTTTTGCATTGGGATTTTGGTGATTTTTTTTAACAAAATTATTTTAGAAATTCAAAATATCTGTTTGATTTGTAGCATTTTATGTAAAATTTAAAATTTTTAGTACATGAAATGGGAAAATAGGCTTATAAATGTTCTAAAATTATAGCTCAATTTAACCAAGCAAGAAAATTCCTGACTAGGTTAAAGAAGTAAGGTTTTAAGCTCATATTTAATGCTGGGTATTTATGCATGCCTAAGCTTGTGATGCTTTATGAGAAATAAACTCAAAAGGACATACACAGGCTTGATGTCACCTCTTCACTTTGCATCCGTGGATATGATGTGTCTTCAGAACCATACTCTACACTTATTGGAGGATTAGCAAGAACCTAGGTAAAGGCCATATGTAAAGAAAAACAACTTTTCTTACAGTTCTAGATGGCTTAAGTAGAAACAGGAAGAAATGTTTGCCCTATGTTTAGTATTAAATGAAACACACAGCATATGTAATTGAATATGTTTAAAACTTTTTCCACAGCAGAGAATGTCGCCCTCTATTGTTGGACATATCGATGATTTTTTTAAAATCTTTTATTTCATATAATTCCCAAAATGTCTGTTATAAGTATGTTTTACTTTAAAATAGAAAAAAAAAAAAGCCATATTTTTCTCTTCTCTTCCAAACTTTTTATTCAAGCTAGAGAATATTTCTACTTTCCATAAGATGATTTTTGTACTTTTTGAGTTGTCTTTTGAAAACCAGGTGTTTATTCTAATTGACAAAGAATTCTCTTCAAGTAGAGGGTTGTTATTGTATCAGGTAGAAGGTTGTTATTGTATCAGTGTGTGTGTGTGTGTTTGTGTGTGTGTGTGTGCGCGCGCGCGCACGTGTGACTATTAACCTAGAAAGTATTTCTTCTATACTGGCCATTACTCCAGTTAACTACTAGATAGTAATCTAAATGTAATTTCTATCTTTTATAATTTGTTTTGCTTTTCCCTCTGAAGTTGTTTTTTAATCCTTTTTCTCTCTTTGAAAGAATCTGTGGCTTCGAAATCCCATTAAAATTATAATCTCAAATACATAGACTTTATCCTGTAAACTCTCTATAGGCATTTAATTGCATCTTGCATTATTACCTCTAATTTTGTTAAAAAAAAAAAGCATTTAACTGATATGAAATATCAATACAATATAAAATTCTCTAAAATATTTTAGTATAATAATGTAAATAGTTTTATGTCAAGTAATTTAATATGATTATGTAAATAATTAATTTACATAAATTAATAAGTGATTCATGGACCCTGCTGACCGATACACTCTTCTCAAGCACACCACTGATACTGACAGTGTCCTGCACCCTTGAGGGGGCACCTAGTCTCTGGTACGTCAGTGCCTTGCATTTGCACGGATATGTTGGGCAAGTGGACATTCACTTCAATGTACTTTGGATTTCCTTAAAGTTGTATCTATCTCAGGACTTTTATTTTGTAAACATTATATACACTTTTTGTCTGGACTGACTGGATATTTCAGAGTATTTATGTCATCATCCCTCTTACCCGTAGGCAACTGAGACTAAAATGTCATCTTGATTCAAAGGCTGCAATCGAGGCCTGACTCGACCTCAGAAAATCTCCCTCCATTGCTTTCCAACCTCATCTTGACAGATATAAATGATAGAAGCTACAAAGTAACACAGGCATTTCACAAAGCCGGGAGCCATCCCAAATGTGCTAAGCATTTCATGACAACCAGTATAGGCGATTTAAAAACAATGTTATTATGGTTAGCAGTTTGTGCTGCTTATTGAGCATTTTAGAGTTGTGGGAATCTGGGAGGGGAGAGAATCTGCCATCGGTTGTTTAAGAATGGCTTTGCAAAAGGAACTTACTGATCTTTAAGGATAAGATCATGCCTTGTACTCAACATAGCACTTCATATTTCCAAAGTATTTTTATTTTCATATAACCATTTCATTTTCACTTTTCTACCCACCTACTAGAATAAGAAGGACTGATATTTATAATAAGCTAAAAATACCAGAGCAAGAGAGGTCTTATCCTAAATAAGAATGAGAGAAGTTCCTGTTTTGCTCACATTATATCCCCTATACTTCCTATAAATGTTGTGCAAAATTTTCATGAGATATATTTTTTTAATGACTCATCTGTTATATTATTACCTCTGGGTCACCTCTCTTTTATCCTTTGGTCTGACTGAAGTAATGACATTATCTTTGCAGACCCAGTGCCTAGGCTAGAATTCAATAAAGATTATGTTGCCGTGCCACCTAACTATGCAGTGTTATATTTTTTCAACATGTTCTTGAAATACTGGTTATTTATACAAATCAAAACTTCATTTTATAAGAACGAGTTTCATTTTTCAAAATAATATTTTATTAGATTATACCTTTATCACACTGGAACCAAAACGTCATGGTTTCTAAATCGTAATAAATGGAAGACTTTCAACCATTGCTATCTTTAAAGCAAGCAGCTACAAAAAGAAATACCTTTCAATTAGATAAATCATATACAAAATGGAAAAATGAGAAAAGAAAATTTATAGATTCATCATCCATTCAGGAACAAATGAACATTCATTCATTCTTTTCCAAACCCAATTTATTTTTGCATTGGGATTTTGGTGATTTTTTTTAACAAAATTGTTTTAGAAATTCAAAATATCTGTTTGATTTGTAGCATTTTATGTAAAATTTTAAATTTTTAGTACATGAAATGGGAAAATAGGCTTATAAATGTTCTAAAATTATAGCTCAATTTAACCAAGCAAGAAAATTCCTGAATAGGTTAAAGAAGTAAGGTTTTAAGCTCATATTTAATGCTGGGTATTTATGCATGCCTAAGCTTGTGATGCTTTATGAGAAATAAACTCAAAAGGACATACACAGGCTTGATGTCACCTCTTCACTTTGCATCCGTGGATGTGATGTGTCTTCAGAACCATACTCTACACTTATTGGAGGATTAGCAAGAACCTAGGTAAAGGCCATATGTAAAGAAAAACAAGTTTTCTTACAGTTCTAGATGGCTTAAGTAGAAACAGGAAGAAATGTTTCCCCTATGTTTAGTATTAAATGAAACACACAGCATATGTAATTGAATATGTTTAAAACTTTTTCCACAGCAGAGAATGTCGCCCTCTGTTGTTGGACATATCGATGATTTTTTAAAATCTTTTATTTCATTTAATTCCCAAAATGTCTGTTATAGGTATGTTTTACTTTAAAATAGAAAAAAAAAAGCCATATTTTTCTCTTCTCTTCCAAACTTTTTATTCAAGCTAGAGAATATTTCTACTTTCCATAAGATGATTTTTGTGCTTTTTGAGTTGTCTTTTGAAAACCAGGTGTTTATTCTAATTGACAAAGAATTCTCTTCAAGTAGAGGGTTGTTATTGTATCAGGTAGAAGGTTGTTATTGTATCAGTGTGTGTGTGTGTTTGTGTGTGTGTGTGCGCACGTGCGCACGTGTGACTATTAACCTAGAAAGTATTTCTTCTATACTGGCCATTACTCCAGTTAACTACTAGATAGTAATCTAAATATAATTTCTATCTTTTATAATTTGTTTTGCTTTTCCCTCTGAAGTTGTTTTTTAATCCTTTTTCTCTCTTTGAAAGAATCTGTGGCTTCGAAATCCCATTAAAATTATAATCTCAAATACATAGACTTTATCCTGTAAACTCTCTATAGGCATTTAATTGCATCTTGCATTATTACCTCTAATTTTGTTAAAAAAAAAAAGCATTTAACTGATATGAAATATCAATACAATATAAAATTCTCTAAAATATTTTAGTATAATAATGTAAATAGTTTTATGTCAAGTAATTTAATATGATTATGTAAATAATTAATTTACATAAATTAATAAGTGATTCATGGACCCTGCTGACCGATACACTCTTCTCAAGCACACCACTGATACTGACAGTGTCCTGCACCCTTGAGGGGGCACCTAGTCTCTGGTACGTCAGTGCCTTGCATTTGCACGGATATGTTGGGCAAGTGGACATTCACTTCAATGTACTTTGGATTTCCTTAAAGTTGTATCTATCTCAGGACTTTTATTTTGTAAACATTATATACACTTTTTGTCTGGACTGACTGGATATTTCAGAGTATTTATGTCATCATCCCTCTTACCCGTAGGCAACTGAGACTAAAATGTCATCTTGATTCAAAGGCTGCAATCGAGGCCTGACTCGACCTCAGAAAATCTCCCTCCATTGCTTTCCAACCTCATCTTGACAGATATAAATGATAGAAGCTACAAAGTAACACAGGCATTTCACAAAGCCGGGAGCCATCCCAAATGTGCTAAGCATTTCATGACAACCAGTATAGGCGATTTAAAAACAATGTTATTATGGTTAGCAGTTTGTGCTGCTTATTGAGCATTTTAGAGTTGTGGGAATCTGGGACGGGAGAGAATCTGCCATCGGTTGTTTAAGAATGGCTTTGCAAAAGGAACTTACTGATCTTTAAGGATAAGATCATGCCTTGTACTCAACATAGCACTTTATATTTCCAAAGTATTTTTATTTTCATATAACCATTTCATTTTCACTTTTCTACCCACCTACTAGAATAAGAAGGACTGATATTTATAATAAGCTAAAAATACCAGAGCAAGAGAGGTCTTATCCTAAATAAGAATGAGAGAAGTTCCTGTTTTGCTCACATTATATCCCCTATACCTAGAACAGTTGCTGGCACATGTTCAGTTTCCCACAGATATCTGATGAATGAATGAATGATAGGAAAAGTTAACCTGGACTAGCATCCCTCCAACTCCACTCACCAGGGATTCAGATTCTTGGTTGAGTTTCTTCTTTGTACCACTAAACTTATTTCTTAGCATGACAGAACAAACAAACAAACAGCAAAAAGTATTCAGAAAGAATATTCTGTTTCATGCAAACTTTCATTGAAAAAATGTTCACTTTTACATGTGTGAACTCAGTCATGTGTAGACATGTGGTTATTAATACTCCAAGTGCACACTTTATTAAAATCTATTGCTATTCACAGATTTAGTGATGTCAAAGCAGCTTTATAGAAACCAAAAATAAAGTGAAGATTGGTGGCTAAGGGAAATAAGAAATGTTATGGGCCTTGATCTTCTTACCTATCCAACCCTGAAAATAAACCATGATCAGATAAAAAGTTTGTAAACTCTGAATTGACTGCTTATGAAGCTCACAGTTATCTGATTGTTATCAACTTATCACTCTAAAAAGTCATGAACAAATGAATATATGTGACTAATACAATCCAGTGCTGCTGTTTAAGACTGCAAAACTTTGACGACCAGAAAAATGATTTACTTCTTAGTATTTGACTCAAAAGAAAAGGTGAATGATATATTTGAAATAGGTTAATGGAAAATTGTTTTTCAGGTAGAAGTAACTAACTCTGTAGACTCTGAATTGAACAGACTTTGTTATCAGTGTAATTCTCTTGAAGCACCTGAGGGCTACACCGTGCTCAGCAGTAAGCTAACAATTGATTGAGCTATCACGACAAAGAAACTGGAGGTATCTGGAGACACTGACTAACTCTTTTCAAAAAAACAGCACTAAAATATCCTATAATTGCCTACTGCACACAAGATAAAAGAATTGTGAGAAAAATAAGATAATAAATGCTGCAATAAAAATGAATAGATGTGGAATAGTTTTCTCTATTTCAGAGCCAACTGGTGTTATAAATTTTGCAAGTTCACTGTTCCTGAAATAGAGGGTGAGGGCTTCATGGAACTCATTATTTTACTCTTTCCCACTGATGCTTTTACAGTAGCTCCTCCTTATTCATAGTTTTGCTTCCTACGCTTCCAGTTACCTGTGGTCAACCACTGTCCAAAACTATTAAATGGAAATTTTAGAAATAAGAAATTTATGTTTTAAATTACATACTGTTCTGAGTAGCATGATGAAAACTTGCACTGTCTCCATCCCTCCCTGGACACGATTCTTCCTTTTGTCCAGTGTCTTGATGCCGTGTATGTTCCCTGCCCATTAGTCATTTAGTTATAAGATTGTCAAGGTCTGGGTTTTCAGATTGTCAAGGTCTCCCAGTGCTTGTGTTCAAGTAACCCTTATTTTTACTTAATAATGGCACATTTGCATAACTTTAACTACAGCATATTGTTGTAATTGCTCTATTTTATTATTAGTTATTGTTGTTAATCTTTTACTGGGCCTAATTTATAAATAAAACTTTATCGTAGGTATGTATTGGTAAAACATCATATATACAAAGTTTGGTACCATCCTTCCTCGGTTTCAGGCATCTACTGGGGGTTTTGGAATGTATCTCCCTCAGATAAGAAGAGAGTACAGTAGATCTTTTCATCATTCTGAAAGATATGAAAAATAAAAACTTTTTTATGATTTTTATAATACATTTTTATAAAACATAAAAAATCCATTTGCTGTCTGAAATAAGAGGAAATGAAGATGACAGTTTTTTTTCATGTTTTTGTGGTACTAAAAAATAGTTTAATATAAAGTGTTTTATTTTCTTTCCTCACTTTATTAGGAAGAAGCTTTTTAAAGCAGTATTAATAAAAGTTATCTTGCAAAGAAATACTTCTGCTATTCTTTCTGATTTCATCAGACATAGATTTACAACTAGGTTTTGAGCAACTTAAATTTTTTTTTAAAAGGTGTTTTTAAATAGTAATTATTCTCAATAATTACTTCATAATGACAGAGAGAAACTACTTAGATTTCGGATATAACCTAGTGGGAGACACTACCTCCTGTCTCCACAAATGTCTTTTAAAAATATTATTTTTTTCAATGGAAAGGACATATGATATGGTATTTGGGCCGAAATATTTTCTTCACTGGAGTACTTGACTCCTTTAACAAAATAGTATGTAAGTTATTAATTGGTAAATTGTACACATGTGAGTATTCATAAATGACTGTGTGTGTGACTAAGACTTGAATATAGGCTGCTTTATATACATGCTATTTTTCAGTGCTGTTTGTACATTCATCCTTTGATTAAAAATATTTAGTACTTGATGCCAATATTCTTTCCATATCAATCCAATCTTTTTACTTCTATTTAATATTGTATATTAATCACCAATTCTGCCTTTCAAATTACTGCCAAATTTAGTGACTTGAAAATAATAATTTTGTTTTTTAAATCTCATACAGTTTCTTAGAACCAGAAATTCCAAAGCATCTTAACTTGATGGTGCTGGGTCTTTCATGAAGTTACAGGTACGATGTTGGCCAGAGTTGTGATCATCTGTCATCTAAATGCTGACATCTGGGGCGGGAGGATATATTTCCAAAAAAAGCCCACGTAAGTGACTGGGGCTTTTTGCTGGCCTCAGTTTCTTGACACCAGGGTTTCCCCATCAGACTTCTCTGACATAACACCTAACATTCCCCTGAATGGATGATCGAAGGCTTTTTAAAAACACCATCACATCTTCTAAAGATTTTTTTCTTCAATGATTTAACAACCACAATTCAGGACTTCTTACTTCCTCTGAAAGTTAGTCTTATGCTATCCTTTCTAACTTAAATTGCTGTCTTCTAGA
>NW_011888826.1:3983067-3987106 GCF_000151845.1 Pteropus vampyrus
CACTTATCATTAGATAAAAGAATCATGAGAAGTAATTCTCCAGTAAAACCAAGTTGGTTTTATCTTTAATTTCAGAAGCGGAAATGTGAGTTTCTATTTAAAGAATGTCACATATGACAGTTTATGAACACAGGCAGATCTTACCTCCTCTTCTTTGACCTTTGACTGGTCCAGTTAGAAGGAAATGGTCAATTTGAGCCCACAATTGACTTGTGGAAGAGTAATGTTCCATAGAATGTCGCTCATATAGCATTTTAATTCAAAGTCAGATGGGTTTGAAGACACATCTGGCATGTCTATGTGGGCTGTCCAGATACGTATTTGCACATGGGGCCAAGAAGCATCCCACAAGAAAACTCACAGTGAAGGAAGAAGTCAGGCTAAATGAGCCTAAGCCCATTAAAATGTTTCCAGTAACTGGAAGAGAGAGAACTCCTGAGTTTGTAAGGTGTCTGTCAGCTGGATTTGTTCCCAAAACCCCAGAGAATTAGGTCCTATGGAAAACAAGCAGGTAAAAATGAAAGGAACAGTTTCAGTGAAATCTCTATAGCAGCACCTTTTCCATTAAAGACGCTGTGCCATGTGAGTGTCCAAGCATCTTGGGCCCTGCACTTGGCAATCTCTGGGACCCAACAGAAGAGCTGTGGGATCCTAAGGAGCAGCATCAGCACCAGCGGAGCGGACACTTCGTAAACACATGCAAAGCATCTGTGACTTCCAAGAAACACTGAGGGGTCGTTTTGCATCGGTTTGAGGTCATTTTGGCAGATGGCATGAAAACCAGTGAAATTAGGTTATTGCTCTTTGTGGGACCCCACTTGGGCCAATTGACTGGTGAAAAAAAGGGATACTGAGATTTTACATAATCTACCTGATACACTAAAGGAACAAGAAAAAATAGTGTACACACACCTCTCAGACTATATATTACACTTTTGTGATTTTTCACAGCTCTGTTGCATGAATAAACATAAAAAAGTCTTTCTTTTACAAGTATAAATAATTCAACACTAAAGCCTACTGTAGTTCTAACAGTGGTTTTATTCTGTGTTTAATATCAGCACTAAATTCAGTAGCAGGTGGTGAAGTTTACAGCTGTACTTTCTTATAAGCACTGTCCTAGGTAATGGCAAAGACCCATCGCTGACAGTTGGATGGAATCAATACTCGCTAATTTGCCATTTGGAGTAGTGGAGGGCCTGAGACACAGGTGTACAAATCAGGGACTGGAGAGTGGCGTCTCTGGTTGTTGCTGTTATTATTATTGAGCAAGAGTCATGTTCTCATTTTAGCTTGCAACAGTGGTTCTCTCTGGACCTTCTGTAAAAAGCCAGTTGGTGCCAGTAACTTAGAAAATGTACAAGCATTTCTGAGAATTGCATTTGGTTCTGAAGTTGTTTTGCACCTGGCATAATAGCCAAGATCTGCTGTCATCTGTCATCAATGTTTGTGTCCCAGACTGGATTGCGCCAACCAGTTATAGGTAAAAGATTACCAAGGAGAAAGAAAGATTGCCAATAATCTAGAGTAGTGCTTGTCAAGCTGTAATGTGTACAGAAATCAGGCAGAGGGGTTGATAGGTAGCTAGTCAGACATGAGTGACAGGGGGAACAAAGGACTAGAGGCCCAGACTAGAGGCCGTTCAAGGAACCCCCAATGGTAGTAGAATTCTGGGTACACACATGTGCACTAGGCCAAGAGTTATATAGCAGCCAGGTGTCAATCAAAACGGCCTTATGTGCCAATAACCTAGGAATGCCTTGGTAACCATCCATCATGGCCAGATATAATGCAGACATTTCCACTTCTTTTCTGCCCTTTTGTGGCCTTTCCTCTTTTCTGCCCTTTTGTGGCCTTTCGAGTGGCCTTTTGCCCTGTTTGTTGTTGGTTACAGCACTCTGTTACAGCTCTTCACTGAAATCATGTGCTCCTTGGGGCATGCTTTGTCTTTTTAAAATATATTTTTAATAACTCTTTCCTAAATCTCACTGACCTGCGATCCTTCACTGAGCCATGTTATCCCTCTCCCTGCTGTTGGGGCGCCACCAGGTTCCGATTGGCCCCAGCGGTAAAAGGTTATTGTTTAAATGCAGATTCTGATGTAGTAAGTCCGGAGCTGGGCCCAAGAATCTGCATTTCTAACAAGCTCTCACTCAATGCTGATGTTAGTTTAAGACAATTGTCTAAGACAGAGTACTATCTTGTGCTCCAAATTAAGGGGTTTTGAAATTATTCTGTGGCAGTACAAAACCAGAGAAAAGTTTTACACTAAAAAATACGCTGAGCACTTTAATGTTTGGGGAAAAATGAGATAAATAAAGATGAGTCTGCATCAAATAAAGCATGGCAATTGATACAATAGAAATAAGAAATGTGTTCTCTGTTCTACAAAGAGATTGCAGTCTTGTAAATGACAAAAGACATTGTAAGCTAAATGTACCACCAATCTATGGGCTAAGATAACATCAGATAAACTTTTATGCTAAAACTTTATGGACTGTGGTTCTTACCTACATACCTTTGGGATCACATACATTGCCTTCTACTTTAATTATTTCCAAAGGTGTCCCACATGTCACATATGTTCAAGACCTGTTCATTTGTATGTCTGTTTCTAGTTTCCTTATTGATTTGAGGCTAATGCCTCATCCCTACCAGTGCCCTCTGTGGCCTTCTGTCCTCCTCACAAGGCTGGCTCCTGGTAGTTCCAGAACTGAAGGACAATGGGAGCAAAGGTTAGGACATAATATAGAAGGGAACCTTTATTTCTCACTCCTGAGGTTTTCTTTCATGAGGAGGAACATCTGTTAATGTAACTAACACACTGTCTTCTCCTCTTCCCTCCATTAACTTACTCCAGGGAAGACATGTGGAAAGAGAGAAGTGTAGTCTAGTTTCTTTCTTTACCCTTACTCTACAACAGTGATTCTCAAAGTGTGGACTTCAAACCAGCACATCAGCACAGCTTAGAACTTGTTATAAATGCAAATTACTGGGCCCACATCAGAATTACAGAATCTGGAGCTTGGGTGTGAAGAGTGAGGTCTGACAACTGTGATTTAAACATCTGGAGCAGTGTTTATCAAACTTTATTGTGCATCAGAATCACTCACAGTTTCTGACTCTGAGAAAGAACTGTCTTCAGGAGACATGCACTTTCCAGTATTCCTCAAGGCAAGCTTTTGCTTTCCTTAGACTTAATGTTATATAAGGGCAATGCTTATTTACTTTTCCTGTAGTGAACAGAGATATGTTTATCAAAAAAATGAATTTTAAGCCAAAATAATGTCACATATAAACACCCACTCAGAGAATAACAAAATATAATGAGAAAAATTATATAGCTGTTGGAGAATACAGTCACTCTTTCTGATCTCGCTGTGATTTATAACCAGGAAGTAATGGGTTGATTATTTTGAAAAATAACAAAGAACTTTGCTCTTCTTTATTGAAAGGAATTTTATGGGTAATATTAGATTTATATGCATGGCTTTGAAGAGACTCTGATTTTTGAATTTATTTTGCTCTTTGATCAGCTGTGATCCATCATTTGTTGTAGAAGAAACTATAACCTAAACAGGATCTACTGAGATGAAGACAAGAAAGAAGCTCTGATAAATAGATATCTATCAGGGCCACACTCATGCAAAAGGCGCACAGCTCATAGAATGTGAATCTTGGCACTTTCACAGCGAATGCCCCTTTGGAAAATATTAAATTCATTTATTCAATTTTATTTGTTACAAAAAGTTCCAGAGGCTTTTTTTGAGTATCCGCTATGTACAAAACCCTCAGGTGATAACATGATTATTAATAAGAAATTTGATTATATATGTGAAAGTATTTTGACATTCATTTTATTAGCAATAATGTGTTCGTGTGCTTGACAAAATGTATTTACATGTACAATCTCATTCAGTTTTCCCAAGAACCATATGAGATAAGAGCCTGTCTGCTTTTTATGGACGGAGACACTAAATGAGACTCAGGCACATGGTGGTGGCCTTGCCCCTCCTTTGAACTCCCTTCTATCTCACCT
>NW_011888826.1:3988246-3988812 GCF_000151845.1 Pteropus vampyrus
TTGCTCCCAGCAACAGTTCCCTTTCCTGCAGTTATAACGACTTGATCCCATGCCCGCTTTCAAAGACTTTAATCATGGTGTGTTTTCTTTCAGGCAAGATTAGCTGAGAAATACAGCTCTGTGCAAAGCCTTACCCATGGATTTTCATAATTGTCTTTTATTTACCATAAAATGAAAGAGAAGGAAAATTGAATGTTTTTTTCTAAATACCTTATGCACAGTGTACTACACTATGTAATTACAAATTTATCATAATAAGTGGACACAGGTTGTTATTTTAATTGCATTTTTTAGCTAGCCAAACTTGGAAGCATGTATTAGAGATTTAGAACATAAAAGCAAATTTACAACTTACCACAGCCCTTGCCTCATGCTGCTCATACATGCGGGTGACTAGACTTTTGAGATAATTTGTTGAGGACACGAAAAATGATCAGATTAAGCTCGCTCTCTAGAGCTGAAGAAAACTGAACATAAATTATACAAGACAGGCTTAACTATTGCATATATTAAAAGTTTTTAAGAAACAGAGCAAAAAGAATAAATGGACATCACACCCACATATT
>NW_011888826.1:3990517-3992573 GCF_000151845.1 Pteropus vampyrus
TTTTTTTTTCAAATTTAGGACATCATTTCAGAAGATAGTTGAAATTGCTACTCTAAAACCTCTGCTTTATTTATTGTGATAAAGCTGAGGTCATTTTTATATTTTTAGAAATGAGCAAAATCTTTGAAAAATCATCTCATTTTGTCATGAGAGATTTTATAATTATCATTTTAAATTTATCTAAATAGGAAAATCCCTGTTTATTAAACTCTATGAGATGATTTTATTTTTCTTCTTGGATCCATTTGTGAGGAGGCAATTTGGTCTTATAAAAGGAACATGAAGACAAGAAACAGATGTGTGGTATTGTTCCTATCATTGTGTGACTTTGGGCAGAAATAGAATCTTTTTGTGCCCCAGTTTCTTATCATTCTTTTTATTAAAAGGAAAATATTAAGTAATATGTATCCCTAGTTATCTCACATGGATAAAATAGGAATGAAAGAAGATAGATAAGGACAATTTAGATAAAAAATATTGTGATTAATGCAACTAATCCTTAGTAAATTCTTGTTGATACCTGCAAAGGATTCAGAAGGTTATATAGTGAAGTCTACTAATAAACACATGGTTTTATCTTGAGCCTTAGCCATTGTGTTTGATGTGATCTAGATTTTTAAAAATTTATTTATTTTAATTAATCTCAGGTATACAGTACATTGGTTAGACATCTATATAGTTCATAAAATGATCCCTCCAATTGCTCCCTCCCTCCCCTGACCCTTCTCATAGCTGACATAATAATGCTAACTGCATTCCCTATGCCATGCTTCCCATCCCTGTAACCATCCATCAGCTACTAATTTGTACTTCTTTAACCTTTCACCCTGTTCTCCCTGCCCCCCAAACCCCCTCCCTTCTGTCCGTCACCAAATTTTCCACTATACTTGTAAGTCTGTTTTTGATTAGTTTGTTCTTTTTATTCCTTAGATTCCCCATATAAGTGAAATCATATACTGTTTATCTTTCTCTGTCTGACTTAAACACCTTCTAGGTCTATCAAAGCAATATCTTTTTCCATCCTTTTCCTTTTAGTCTGTGTGTCTTTTAATCTGAAGTGAGTCTCTTGTAGGCAGCATGTAGGGGTCTTGTTTTCTTATCCATTCATCCACTCTATCTTTTAGTTGGAGCACTTAATTCTTTTCCATTTTAGGTACTTATCAATAGGAATGTAGTTGTTACCATTCTTCATTCCTGCTTTTGATACATGTTTTTTTCTTCTTAAAGAAGTTCCTCCAACATTTCCTATAATACTGGATTGGTGGTGATAAATTCCTTTAGCTTATTTTTGTCTAGGAAGCTCTTTATCTGTCCTTCAACTCTAAATGATAGCTTTGCTGGATAAAGTATTCTTGGTTGTAGATTCTGGGTCTTCATCACATTGAATATTTTGTACCAAACCCTTCTGTCCTGCATAGCTTCTTTTGAGAAATCGCTGCCAGTCTTATGGGTGTTCCCTTGTAGGTAAATATCTGCTTTTCTCTTGCTGCTTTTAAGATTCTTTCTTTGCATTTAATCTTTGGCATTTTAATTATGATACATCTTGGTGTTGTCCTCTTTGGATCCCTTTTTGGGATCCTCTGAGCTTCCTGGGGGTTTATGTCCATTTCCATCACCGAATTAGGAAAGTTTTCCATCATTATTTCTTCAAATAGCTATTCAACATCATGTTTTCCTTCAGATACGCTGGTCAGATGGATATTTTGATCCTGAATAATGTCCCATATGCCTCTTAAATTATTTTTATAGTCTTAGCATCTTTTTTCTTGCCATTCTAATTGAGTGTCCTTGGCTTTCCTGACCTCTAGATAGGTAATTTGATCCTTTCTTTATTCACTTTGTTTATTCCTTTCTTTATTCCATTTAATATACTTCTCATCTCAGATAACGTGTTCTTCATTTCAGACTGGTTCCCTTTTATAATTTCCATTTCCATTTTTATATTTTTTATCTCTTTGTTGAAGTTCTCACTGAATTTATCTACACTTACTAAAAGTTCTTTGAGCATCTTTATAACCAGTGTTTTGAACTCTGCATCTGTTAGATGGCTTGACTC
>NW_011888826.1:3992623-3995328 GCF_000151845.1 Pteropus vampyrus
ACATAAATTATACAAGACAGGCTTAACTATTGCATATATTAAAAGTTTTTAAGAAACAGAGCAAAAAGAATAAATGGACATCACACCCACATATTTGTAAATAAAATGGCATGCGGTCTAAGGGTCTGAGGGTGGATTCTTGACAACTCATTTAGGTAAAGTTTTACTTGGAGTAAAATTGGAAACAGGACTCTCCATTTAGTGTTTTCAAAGAGTCCATGGAATTTCCTCAGGACTTTAAATGAATGTTTACTTTTGAGGTGTTTCTGACAGTAATCTCACCTAAGTCCTTCTGCACTTTTAGGAAATTCAGAAGTTTCTTGGGTCTGGTTAAAGAAAAAATAGGAAAAAAAGTTTTGTTCTTTCATCTCTGCCTGAAACTTCTTAATCAGAGCCACTTGACTAGCCATAATTCTGAGCATCTTCTCTCATAAGGATTGCCAAAGCTGTGTTGTTACACCCGAGATGATAATGAATCATGATTTCTTTCTGTCATCCAGAGAGTTTTCTCAGTCAGTTCTCTGTTAAAGTGCCCTGTGATATACTTGATAAAATTATTAAACGCCATAGAAGTTATGCTAGTTATTTCTGTGGGTAAGGCAGAGCCTCCTTTGCCAGATGGCATTGTGGTGGGGTATAGGAAGCTACTTACTTATAAGTCAAAGGCAGAAATCAATTCTAGGGCCCAAGATACGACATCTAAGTCAAATTTCTCTTTATATTTGAATACATTATCACTAACATTAAAACTATGTGTGATGTAGAAAGACTGAGTAATAACTAAATTTTATATTTCTTTGTACTTCAATGAAATTATCTGTTGGGTCTTAGATTCAATTTAATTCAATGTAATAAGCATTAAAAAGGAATGATGTTTTTAGGCACAGTCTACTGGGTCAGAGACATTTTCAAAAACTAAATACCAAGCAGAGTGTGACAAGTGCTTTCACTGGAAAGAAACTGGACTATGGGGGCATATGGTAAGCAAGATTAATCCCAACTGGATGGCTTCAGAAAGGCTTTATGAAAGAGGTTATACTTGAGTTGAGCACAGAGGAAGGGTTATAATTTTAGCAGGAGAAACTGAATAAGACAGGCACTCCATAGCCAAAAGATTACCACATAACATAGATTATGACGAAACCAGAGAAAGAAGTAATATTCCCAGACATGTAGAAACACTTTTATTCCTTCGTTATTCAGGGAAACATAAAACATATACAGCCCAGCTCCAAGGTTCCAGGAACGCTCAAATACTGTCCTCAAGGTCCTACAGTCTTCAGAATTGAGCAGTATTTGTAAATCTGTTTCATGAGCTATGTCTCTGATCAAAAGATCCTGCAGGCATTTTACTTTTTAGACTATTCAATTATAGTAATTTCTCTATATTGATGGATTATTTGGTTCAACTCTCAAATGACTTCACAGGAGGCTGAAGTGGGTCAATAATATCAGAGTTTGCTATGAAAAAAGAATTTTTTTTTTCAAATTTAGGACATCATTTCAGAAGATAGTTGAAATTGCTACTCTAAAACCTCTGCTTTATTTATTGTGATAAAGCTGAGGTCATTTTTATATTTTTAGAAATGAGCAAAATCTTTGAAAAATCATCTCATTTTGTCATGAGAGATTTTATAATTATCATTTTAAATTTATCTAAATAGGAAAATCCCTGTTTATTAAACTCTATGAGATGATTTTATTTTTCTTCTTGGATCCATTTGTGAGGAGGCAATTTGGTCTTATAAAAGGAACATGAAGACAAGAAACAGATGTGTGGTATTGTTCCTATCATTGTGTGACTTTGGGCAGAAATAGAATCTTTTTGTGCCCCAGTTTCTTATCATTCTTTTTATTAAAAGGAAAATATTAAGTAATATGTATCCCTAGTTATCTCACATGGATAAAATAGGAATGAAAGAAGATAGATAAGGACAATTTAGATAAAAAATATTGTGATTAATGCAACTAATCCTTAGTAAATTCTTGTTGATACCTGCAAAGGATTCAGAAGGTTATATAGTGAAGTCTACTAATAAACACATGGTTTTATCTTGAGCCTTAGCCATTGTGTTTGATGTGATCTAGATTTTTAAAAATTTATTTATTTTAATTAATCTCAGGTATACAGTACATTGGTTAGACATCTATATAGTTCATAAAATGATCCCTCCAATTGCTCCCTCCCTCCCCTGACCCTTCTCATAGCTGACATAATAATGCTAACTGCATTCCCTATGCCATGCTTCCCATCCCTGTAACCATCCATCAGCTACTAATTTGTACTTCTTTAACCTTTCACCCTGTTCTCCCTGCCCCCCAAACCCCCTCCCTTCTGTCCGTCACCAAATTTTCCACTATACTTGTAAGTCTGTTTTTGATTAGTTTGTTCTTTTTATTCCTTAGATTCCCCATATAAGTGAAATCATATACTGTTTATCTTTCTCTGTCTGACTTAAACACCTTCTAGGTCTATCAAAGCAATATCTTTTTCCATCCTTTTCCTTTTAGTCTGTGTGTCTTTTAATCTGAAGTGAGTCTCTTGTAGGCAGCATGTAGGGGTCTTGTTTTCTTATCCATTCATCCACTCTATCTTTTAGTTGGAGCACTTAATTCTTTTCCATTTTAGGTACTTATCAATAGGAATGTAGTTGTTACCATTCTTCATTCCTGCTTTTGATACATGTTTTTTTCTTCTTAAAGAA
>NW_011888826.1:3997343-4004156 GCF_000151845.1 Pteropus vampyrus
AGTAAGTAATCTTATAAATCTAGGTTCTTTATAACATTTTGTATTAATGAACACAGGGCGATATTTAAGTTTTATGGAATAACTATGGTATGATGCTATTAAATAAAATGAAAGCATCAATAAAGCATGAAAAAAGTTTTATTTTTAATATATGAATAGTGATTGATTTTAAATCAAAATGTATCATGTATGTAAATAGAGTCAATTACTTAGTTGTCATATATTATATGTCTTATAGGTTAAGTTTGATATGTTGATCCAGGGACAGAGAGTTTCTCAATTTATGGGTAGCTCAGATTAAAAAGTGTCACAGGGACACGGCTAACTGTGGGCAGATAGGGGACTCATTTTACCATAACACAGTCTGGTTACTCCACAGATTCAGACTTGAGTTAGCTAATGAATGAAGAGAAATTTTCTTTTAATTTCCAAAAACATGTTCATTAACCTTGCACTTCTGTTAATTTACTATTCAAATTCATGCAAGCTGGTCTACATGTTGCAACAATACTCCACGTTGCAAGTGTGCGTGCCCATTTAACACTTCTCTTTGCAGCCAAGCTGCTTAACCTGTGACCCAATGACCCTGAGTGCCTCCAGGGTGGTCTTCAGCAGCTCTACGCACTGCCCAGAACTGTGTGTGAAATTTTGTGGGTCACACATATGTGCATCCTTCTGCAGAGAGTAACTTTCATGAAATGATCCATGTTCTTCCAAAATAAAGACTCCTTACCTAGCTGCACCTTTCATTTAAATACCCGAGAACACACAGATCTCAAGAATTTGAGCCCTGATCTCTGCAATATTCACAGAACAGATTCCTATGAGAAAAATGAACGAGCACACTGGACTAAATCAAACAAATGTTAGTTTAAATGCCAGATTTATTTCAGTTGTCAGATGTAATTGTAGAAAAACCTGTATCTAAAGTCTCGTTTGACTTAAGGCCTTGAAGCGAGAGACTCTCTGACTTCATCATCCAACACACAGTAACTTGCATAATGTCCCACAGATAATAGAAGTGGGCGGAGCAAAAGGAAAAGAAGAACTTGGGGGAGTAGCATCATGGGTGCCTTAGACAAATTAAGACCACCCGCCCTGCCTTCCAGTTATGCTACATGTTGTGAGTGGTAGGAAGCCAGCCATGCTTCCTGAAGTGGAGGATGCTCTGTGTCTCTCTCGGCTTCTGTAAGTGCTTAGTCTGGGTGTGTGGGCTACGTGAAATCATTCCTAACTAGCTATTCAGTGACTCTGAAAGGGAACCCACGTATCAAAAACCTGCAGAGTGCTAAGAAAATTCACAACTTTTTATTAAAAATATGGGAAGCGAGAACAGTGGCCCTGGCTTTAAAACTCAGAATGACTCAATTTAGTGTATGTGTGGAAAGATGCTACATTTTTTTCCGGAGTGAAGATATGACAAGTTTTTTTCTTTTTTTCTTTTTCTATTCTTTTTCTTTTTTGCTATTTAATTCTTACAACACCCCCTCTGGTAGCATGGTTGCGTAAATGTGGAACAAATATGGAAACAGAAGAGAAGTGAGCTTGAGTTACTTTTACAAGGTCAGGACTGGAACCACAGCAGCCTGACCACGGAGCTGTGCCCGACAGGACGCGGCCTCCAGTGCGAATGGCTTCGGTTTAGTTCTGTCACACAGCTTTGTGGAGGTCTCCATCTCTGTCCGTCAGCTGAGGATCCAGGCTCTAATCACCCCTCAGTCATGTTCTCAGACTTGAAGGCAGACCATGCTCTGAAAATGAGCTCCTGAAAGAAAGTTTAATGGGAAAAAAAATGGAATTTTGCCACTAACTTTACACACTTAGGTAAGATTTGTGACTGATATTTGGTTGTGTTTTCTGGAAATTGAGGGAAACATCTAGGAGCTCCTCCACGTCTTGCTTTCTATGATCACTAGTAACCAGAAAATGATAAGAGGACTGTATCTCCTCCCCACCACCCTGTTCTCCCTTGCTCCCTCCTGTCCTCCTGGATTGTCCTGGGCTGCCTTCTGAGGGTCTATTCCTCAAATTAACATTTTCATTTGAGTTCCTGCTATGTACATGGCACCACATTATAGTCTCGTGTCACCAAATAGCCAATTGCCTGTCCTCATGGAAGCTTTGTGTCCTCAGGGAATAGCAGGCATTTACAAAGTAAAGGAATGGTTCTCAGCTCTTCTTCCCCGTTGTGCCTGGAAAGGTCATGTTCTTCTGGGTAAAGGAGAAACATTTTCCTCACTGCTAAACGGTGGATTATTGTTCCACAGTTATGAAATGGATCTCTTGAAGTTTTTATTATTGGTTTTATTGGCCACGTAAAATAGGGTCAATAGTAGTTAAAGTAAGTGACTACTGTATGCCCGAAGCAGGGCTAAGATCTTTATATGCTTTCTTTCATTCAGTCTACACAATGATGTCATGAGGTATCTACTGTTATTTTTCCCTTTTTATAGATAAGAGCACTGAATTAGCTTGCTAGGGCTGCAGTAACAAAGTACCACAAACTGAGGGGCTCAAACAGCAGAAATTCCTTCTCCCACATTCCGAAGGCTAAAAGGCTGATGTCCTAGTGTTGGCAGGGTCAGTTCCTTCTAAGAGCTGAGAGGGAGAGGCCTGTCTCAGGCCTGTCTCCATGGTTTGCACGTGGCTGCCTTCTCCTGGGTCTTCATATGCTCCTCTGTCTGTCTGTGTGCCTGTGTCCTAATCTTCACTTCCTATAAAGCCGTCAGTCGTGTTAGATTAGGGCCCACTCGAATGATCTCATTTTAATTCTATCACCTGTGTAAAAACTCTATCAACAAACCTGAGTACATTCTGAGGTATTGCGAGTTAGGGCTTCAATATCTGCACTTCTATTTGGGGAGGGAACACAAGTCAGTCCATAATAGGCTCTGAAGGCCAGAGAGGTTTAATAACCTTCCTAAAATTATACAACTAGGATGGGGTAAAAAATTATATTGGCCACAATGACTGTGCATGATCCTATTTCCTCAATTCTGTTATCTTGTTTAATCGGTAGAAAATCTGCAGGGAGAAGCGCAAGAGAACATGAGAAGTAGACTTTATACTTTCATAGAATTTCATAGTTATGGAGTGTCATTGCTAGGGTAAACAGAATGAGGTTTGGGGCAAAGTGACCAATTTTGGAGTCTGCACATGACCACTAAATGCTGGTCTCAATCCACCAAGAACGGCCTGATACTCAGGCAGCATGTTTAGTCTTATCCAAACTTGAATAAGTTCATTAACCTTGCACTTCTGTTAATTTACTATTCAAATTCATGCAAGCT
The DNA here is from genome assembly GCF_000151845.1 of Pteropus vampyrus. Classification (NCBI taxonomy): domain Eukaryota; kingdom Metazoa; phylum Chordata; class Mammalia; order Chiroptera; family Pteropodidae; genus Pteropus; species Pteropus vampyrus. The sequence goes on from NW_011888826.1 coordinate 4,000,634, forward strand.
GGTCTACATGTTGCAACAATACTCCACGTTGCAAGTGTGTGTGCCCATTTAACACTTCTCTTTGCAGCCAAGCTGCTTAACCTGTGACCCAATGACCCTGAGTGCCTCCAGGGTGGTCTTCAGCAGCTCTACGCACTGCCCAGAACTGTGTGTGAAATTTTGTGGGTCACACATATGTGCATCCTTCTGCAGAGAGTAACTTTCATGAAATGATCCATGTTCTTCCAAAATAAAGACTCCTTACCTAGCTGCACCTTTCATTTAAATACCCGAGAACACACAGATCTCAAGAATTTGAGCCCTGATCTCTGCAATATTCACAGAACAGATTCCTATGAGAAAAATGAACGAGCACACTGGACTAAATCAAACAAATGTTAGTTTAAATGCCAGATTTATTTCAGTTGTCAGATGTAATTGTAGAAAAACCTGTATCTAAAGTCTCGTTTGACTTAAGGCCTTGAAGCGAGAGACTCTCTGACTTCATCATCCAACACACAGTAACTTGCATAATGTCCCACAGATAATAGAAGTGGGCGGAGCAAAAGGAAAAGAAGAACTTGGGGGAGTAGCATTATGGGTGCCTTAGACAAATTAAGACCACTCGCCCTGCCTTCCAGTTATGCTACATGTTGTGAGTGGTAGGTAGCCAGCCATGCTTCCTGAAGTGGAGGATGCTCTGTGTCTCTCTCGGCTTCTGTAAGTGCTTAGTCTGGGTGTGTGGGCTACGTGAAATCATTCCTAACTAGCTATTCAGTGACTCTGAAAGGGAACCCACGTATCAAAAACCTGCAGAGTGCTAAGAAAATTCACAACTTTTTATTAAAAATATGGGAAGCGAGAACAGTGGCCCTGGCTTTAAAACTCAGAATGACTCAATTTAGTGTATGTGTGGAAAGATGCTACATTTTTTTCCGGAGTGAAGATATGACAAGTTTTTTTCTTTTTTTCTTTTTCTATTCTTTTTCTTTTTTGCTATTTAATTCTTACAACACCCCCTCTGGTAGCATGGTTGCGTAAATGTGGAACAAATATGGAAACAGAAGAGAAGTGAGCTTGAGTTACTTTTACAAGGTCAGGACTGGAACCACAGCAGCCTGACCACGGAGCTGTGCCCGACAGGACGCGGCCTCCAGTGCGAATGGCTTCGGTTTAGTTCTGTCACACAGCTTTGTGGAGGTCTCCATCTCTGTCCGTCAGCTGAGGATCCAGGCTCTAATCACCCCTCAGTCATGTTCTCAGACTTGAAGGCAGACCATGCTCTGAAAATGAGCTCCTGAAAGAAAGTTTAATGGGAAAAAAAATGGAATTTTGCCACTAACTTTACACACTTAGGTAAGATTTGTGACTGATATTTGGTTGTGTTTTCTGGAAATTGAGGGAAACATCTAGGAGCTCCTCCACGTCTTGCTTTCTATGATCACTAGTAACCAGAAAATGATAAGAGGACTGTATCTCCTCCCCACCACCCTGTTCTCCCTTGCTCCCTCCTGTCCTCCTGGATTGTCCTGGGCTGCCTTCTGAGGGTCTATTCCTCAAATTAACATTTTCATTTGAGTTCCTGCTATGTACATGGCACCACATTATAGTCTCGTGTCACCAAATAGCCAATTGCCTGTCCTCATGGAAGCTTTGTGTCCTCAGGGAATAGCAGGCATTTACAAAGTAAAGGAATGGTTCTCAGCTCTTCTTCCCCGTTGTGCCTGGAAAGGTCATGTTCTTCTGGGTAAAGGAGAAACATTTTCCTCACTGCTAAACGGTGGATTATTGTTCCACAGTTATGAAATGGATCTCTTGAAGTTTTTATTATTGGTTTTATTGGCCACGTAAAATAGGGTCAATAGTAGTTAAAGTAAGTGACTACTGTATGCCCGAAGCAGGGCTAAGATCTTTATATGCTTTCTTTCATTCAGTCTACACAATGATGTCATGAGGTATCTACTGTTATTTTTCCCTTTTTATAGATAAGAGCACTGAATTAGCTTGCTAGGGCTGCAGTAACAAAGTACCACAAACTGAGGGGCTCAAACAGCAGAAATTCCTTCTCCCACATTCCGAAGGCTAAAAGGCTGATGTCCTAGTGTTGGCAGGGTCAGTTCCTTCTAAGAGCTGAGAGGGAGAGGCCTGTCTCAGGCCTGTCTCCATGGTTTGCACATGGCTGCCTTCTCCTGGGTCTTCATATGCTCCTCTGTCTGTCTGTGTGCCTGTGTCCTAATCTTCGCTTCCTATAAAGCCGTCAGTCGTGTTAGATTAGGGCCCACTCGAATGATCTCATTTTAATTCTATCACCTGTGTAAAAACTCTATCAACAAACCTGAGTACATTCTGAGGTATTGCGAGTTAGGGCTTCAATATCTGCACTTCTATTTGGGGAGGGAACACAAGTCAGTCCATAATAGGCTCTGAAGGCCAGAGAGGTTTAATAACCTTCCTAAAATTATACAACTAGGATGGGGTAAAAAATTATATTGGCCACAATGACTGTGCATGATCCTATTTCCTCAATTCTGTTATCTTGTTTAATCGGTAGAAAATCTGCAGGGAGAAGCGCAAGAGAACATGAGAAGTAGACTTTATACTTTCATAGAATTTCATAGTTATGGAGTGTCATTGCTAGGGTAAACAGAATGAGGTTTGGGGCAAAGTGACCAATTTTGGAGTCTGCACATGACCACTAAATGCTGGTCTCAATCCACCAAGAACGGCCTGATACTCAGGCAGCATGTTTAGTCTTATCCAAACTTGAATAAGCTTTCTGATTCACTTATTCTTTAAACATTTATTGTACACCCACTCTGCTGTGTCAGATGGCAGGGGCACGAGTCTGTATGAGATGACACCCCTGCTTTCATGGCCTTGCATTCCAGTGGGGCAGACAGCCGACACACATATTACATGTAATAATATGTCAGAGGGGCAGCATGCTGTAAAGAGAAAAAAAGCAAGATAAGGGGATAGAAAATGATGAGAAATGTGGAGATCTGGGGACAAGTGCTCCAGGCAGAAGGAGAGAGAGTAAAAAGGCCCTGATACTATTGTTCGCGTCTATGAGTTTGTTTTGTTGTTCCTTTGTTGCTTTTTGTCTTATATCTCATTTGAGTGAAATCATAAAATAGTTACCAGAGGTGGGGGGTGCAGGGAGGAGGAAGAAGGTAAAGGGGGTCAAACATACGGTAAAAGGTGACTAGACTTTGGGTATATATAGGTGATGTATAATAAAGTTGTACACCAGAAACTTATATAATGTTATTAACCAATGTTACCTCAACACATTAAATTTTTTAAAAAGCCCCCAGTTGGGATTGAACTTGCCCGTTCAGGGAACAGCAAAAAAATGCGGGCGGCCAGAGCCCAGGAAGCAAGTGAGGGGTGAGGAAGCCAAAAAGATAGTTGATAGTGAAAATCTCAAAAGTCTGATAAGCCAAAGTAAGGAGTTGAGAGTTTATTCTAAGTGTCACGTGGAGCCTTTGGAGGCATGTGTGTATGTGTGTGTGTGCGTATGTGTGAGTGGGAGGAGGAATAT
>NW_011888826.1:4004826-4035934 GCF_000151845.1 Pteropus vampyrus
CTCTGCTGTGTCAGATGGCAGGGGCACGAGTCTGTATGAGATGACACCCCTGCTTTCATGGCCTTGCATTCCAGTGGGGCAGACAGCCGACACACATATTACATGTAATAATATGTCAGAGGGGCAGCATGCTGTAAAGAGAAAAAAAGCAAGATAAGGGGATAGAAAATGATAAGAAATGTGGAGATCTGGGGACAAGTGCTCCAGGCAGAAGGAGAGAGAGTAAAAAGGCCCTGATACTATTGTTCGCGTCTATGAGTTTGTTTGTTTTGTTGTTCCTTTGTTGCTTTTTGTCTTATATCTCATTTGAGTGAAATCATAAAATGGTTACCAGAGGTAGGGGGTGCAGGGAGGAGGAAGAGGGTAAAGGGGGTCAAATATATGGTAACAAGGTGACTAGACTTTGGGTATATATAGGTGATGTATAATAAAGTTGTACACCAGAAACTTATATAATGTTATTAACCAATGTTACCTCAATACATTAAATTTTTTAAAAAGCCCCCAGTTGGGATTGAACTTGCCCGTTCAGGGAACAGCAAAAAAATGCGGGCGGCCGGAGCACAGGAAGCATATGAGGGGTGAGGAAGCCAAAAAGATAGTTGATAGTGAAAATCTTAAAAGTCTGATAAGCCAAAGTAAGGAGTTGAGATTTTATTCTAAGTGTCACGTGGAGCCTTTGGAGGCATGTGTGTATGTGTGTGTGTGCGTATGTGTGAGTGGGAGGAGGAATATGCTCTAATTTACATTTGGAGAAGATTCTGGAGCATTGTGGACTTTGTTGGGGCTGAGGTAAGGGAGAGAAGAAGTGGAGGGCTCAGTTAGGGTGACACTCAGTTATTGAACTGATCAATCACAATGTGATATCACCCTAGAATATATACGTGTAAGACAAGATTACACCCTAGAAGTCTCAAATACTGTTTATTTTTTGTTTTATTTATTTATTTATTTATTTATTTATTTATTTATTTATTTATTGACTCCATTTTCTGTGATCTTGAATCAAATCCTTAAAATTCTTTCCAGAGAGGCAAATGTGCATCATCAAGTAATGAACAAGTTGGAAGATTTTCCACCTTTAGATTTGTGAGTTGTAGGTGTTTGATACAATATGAATTTCTGTGTGTGGGGAGAATGTAGAGAGAGTCAGAATATTATTTGCCTCCAGCTGCTGGAGCCAGCATGGTCATTATTTTTGCTCCAAAAGGTCACATCAAGGTAGAGAGAAGCTCTTAATGCTGGAGTAATTGAGGCTCCAGCTAATACGCTTTCCCCACAAAAGCAGCCTTGCTGTCTGGCTGGAAGCCTGCGGACGAGGCCTCAGCTGACTGGTTCCAGCACCAACTCGGTCACAACTAATCCCCTGGTATCCTGTCTGGCTACCAGGGTGGAAACTGCTTCCACTTTCCAGGCAGCCCCTGGGGCTGCCGTCCTTTGCAACCCAATTCTTTTAAAAGCCGAGGGCCAAGTCCCACAGAGCGGGAGCCAGGAAATACTGGCCACCTAAGCTTTTGAGAATCAAGGAGTCAAAGAACCTAACAATGTTGGCTTGTAGTGGCTGGCTTGGATCTGAGCCTCCTCAGAAAGATTCCTGTAAATGGCCTGAATATATATTTGGTTTCTGCTTGCAATAACATTCTAGGACATGGCCTCTGTTCAGAACTCTCCTACCCAGGCAGTAATTATGGGCAGTAGAAGTAATCGCTGTACATGCACCTCTGTAAGTCTAACTCTTATTGGTGGAGTATTTTAAAATCCCCAAAAGGAGAAGACATGCTTTTTTGGCATTAATATTAAATTGAACCTTTATGGAATTATCACAAAATATGACTTTGGACAAATGAGAACAGCGTGATAGAAAAGTCCAAAGTTTTCATGCAGATAATTCTATATGCTGGCCCCTGAACATGAAATTGGAGAAAGTTTCAGGTGCTATTTACCTTCTTGATGGATGAAATATGAATCAAAATGAAACAGAAAACTTTAGTTACTTTAGAAATAAATCCTCTTATTAGAAAGAAACTATTTATTATATATAAGCCCTCAGATTATGCAAAAAGGGAAAAACACCCTGCAGATTAATTATTATATTCAAATGTAGTATTTCCTTTCCAAAATAAACACATAATCAATTTCAAAAATTGCTTTGAGAAAGGAATATTCACAGTGGGGAAACTCAATTGTATCATCTACCAGCAAAATCAATTATTTTCTTCCTTTTATTTTTCATAACTTTCGTAAGTTTGTTGTTTATAAACCACATTTTGTTAAAAAGATCCTGCTGATTTTGGATTTGTCTTCTCTGATTTTTAAAAATAAATTGAAACAAATTTGGTTATTCATTGTAATCAGGGAAATCAATTGATATGCTAAAGCAATTTAGTAACTTTCTCGAAGGCCTAAGCAATAGAAAAAAACAGTTCTGTTGGAGGCAGGAGGGATGCTGTTTAAATGAACGCAGCTTTAAATGTGCTACATGAAAAAAGGGAGAGGATATAGGTAAAATGTATTAAATATTACCTATTATGATACAAGTGAACAGTTTAAATGATTGATATTGCAGAGATGTATTAGTTTGTTTGCAAAGTATACTATGGGTTTCCTCTCTCTTTATTGCACATCGGCTGCTATAAAAATGACTTTGTGTTCTCTGAGCACTCAACAGTGTGCAGTAGGTATATAATTTAGAAATGTGTTAGTGAGAACATAAGGCAGCCCAAGTTTAAAATATTTAAAAATTGTTTGCAGAGTGGTTTGTCTACTTACCAAACATCACATTTTAATTTTTTTGACCTCACGTAACAGTTTATTCAATAACTTAAAAAAAAATTCTTTAATGTCACCACATATTTGACCCCCTTTCCCCATCCACCTCCCCTCTCCCTGCTCCCCACCCCCTTTGCTAACCACTTCTATTGTCCATGAGTCTCTATTTGTCTGTCCTGCTTGTTTGTTGCTTGTAGGTTTATATTTGTTTGTTAGGTTTATATCCCACATATGACTGATATCATGTGGTTTTCAACTTTTTCTGTCACACACTTTAATTCTTTATGGATCTGAGGCTGACTAATAAAACAGGAAGTCCTTGTGCAGGTGATTCAGTTTCCAGGACAATCCTGAGTGACATGTCATTCCCAATTCCATGTCATGCAACAGCTTTTGAATTTTTAGTATGTTTGCCAAACTGTTAGACTCAGTATTGGGAAGGCAAACACACATACATGTCTATACACAGAAGAGACATTGCTAACCAGTCATAGCAACCTTCTGAGTCCAAACACAGCCTCAGAAACATTCTCAACATGACATTCTAGGCAGCTGCTGCCAGTCGTTTAAAGCAGGCGTGTACCTCTAGTTACCGCATTACTCTCCCTGACATGATGGAGGCATGCTCCCCAAATTCCTACTGAAATCCTAATGAACAAAGTGAGTTTGCTATGAGCCGCTGTTTGTGTGTGGGCGGGGGGGTGGGGAGGAGGAGAGGGGGCTGTGGGGGCAGGTTGCAGATAGGGACAAAGAGAGCAGTTTAGAAGAGTCTTAGTTGACAAGGCGGCAAACAATAGCTAAATGACTAGGTTGAGTCTTTTGGCCTTGGGAGTAAATTTTTGGACGTAAGAGTAAGTTTTTTTGTTTGTTTTTGTGAAACGCCAGAGGGCTCCACTCTTGTCCGACATTTTAATCACGTAATTAAATGTAGACAGAAAAGGCTTGCTGAACAGTACCATTGAGGATGACAGCATCACTTCTTATTTAGCAAATGTCTGTTTTGTAGGGGGCATGGTAAACGCTTTTATACATATTATCTCTGTTGCATTCATTGACCCTGCAAAGCGGTCTCAGAGAAGATGAGAAATTAAGCAAGATCAAGCAGGTAGAAAGTAGGGGGGAGATAGTATGCCAACCCAGTTTAATGTGACCCCCAAACCTGTGATTTTCTATTTTATCATGTTGATTTTCACATTTGCAAATAACACAATGCTAGAAGGAGCGGATAATATCTCAGATGATAACTAAGACACAAAACATGTAGCAATTAGAATTACGGTTCTGAGCTAAGCTTAAAGTGAATAACAATCAATTTTAAAATAATATAGCATAGTGTTCCTCTATGGTATGGGGAAGGTGGGTGTGGCTTGACAATCTTGCAATTAAAAGGACTTGAAAATTTTAAGTTACTAAGCTCAAAATGTGCCGATTCTCTTGGGTTTCATTAGTAGACAGAAAACATCTAGCTTTAAGAAGGAACAGGTGCAAATGGCATCAATGTGGAAATTAGGAGAGGATGGACAGGATGGATTCACATCACCTCCTCCCAGGTATTGATAATGGAACTTACAAGGGCAGGCTGCTGTCAGGGCAATGATTTGTAATATTTTTGTTCAAAATTTAGTTGAGAAAGGGAGAAATTAATTTTTTATTAATAAAAAGTATATACTTCTTTATGTTTAAAATAGGTGATTTATTTCTTCAACTGAACATTACATTATAATTTTATTTGAAATTATCTTTTATTTCTGTTTTTCTGTCACTAGAACTAGACGGTATTACTCATCCAAACACAAGGAGATTGGAGTAGCTTGTATGGATATCGTTACAAAGCATTATTCAAAACACATCTATTTCTCTGTCTGATCTTTTATATCTGCAGAATAATTTGTATTTCTTTTCAGTCCTCCTTTGTCATTTTTATTTTTCCTGAACTAAACAGCTTCTTGGAGAGCTTATGCAAGGTGTTAGCTTTAAATGATCATTAACAAGGTGAGTTTCCATTTCATATTTGACTTCAGAATGCTGACTCTGCATTAGCCAATTTTAGATGACTACCTGGTGGCTGGTCTCAGAGAAGCCAGGGTGCTTATTCTTAGGCTATTTGGGCCTTTCTGGTCCCGTATAAAACTATTTACTAGTATTTTATTTTTTATTTTATTTTTTTCAAGTGAGGCAACCGTTGGTTGACTTCACAGATTGCAAAGACCTTGTCAGCTTACAATCCCTTATTTTTTATTGTTTATGCCTACAGCACCTGGTCTTCCTAGGTGGTTTCCCATCTAAGTACTAACCAGGCCCAACCCTGCTTAACTTCCGAGATCAGACGGAATACACCTTATTCAGGGTGGCACAGCAGTAGACTCACTAGTATTTTTTTTTTCCCTACTCAAATAATAAAGTCTGGGACAAACTTGCATATTATAGCTGTATAAGGAGCCATAACAGAAACTTGGTTAAGTGGGACCATATGCATTTTATTCCCGTGATACTTTCATGTCCCTTATAGATGAGTTTTCCAGTCAGCTGTCGACTAGTCCACGCTTCATCCCCTCTAAATAAAGAGAAGTCCAATTGTATTTCAGAACATCGACTATTGAAACCTTCATTTTTATGACTTTAAACCTAGAACTCCTTCCCTCTTCATTATTCAAAATTTAGAGTTAATTTGAAAGAGAAGTGGGGAGCTGCTATGGGAATTCAAATATAAGTGTTGCACATATAGCTTATATTATACTCATGGGTATGTAGAAGTTGGCAACATCACCAAATACACCTCCTTTACTCAAAAAGAAATGAAGGGGAAAATCTTAAATAGAAAATACTTTTATTGTATTCATAGGTATTTATTTTCCGATTTTTAGAAAATGCTTTAAGAGGTATCCCTGTTTTGAACATGTTTGACATAGTTTTCCATGTTCCTGAGAAGTTGTATATGCAGTTTTCTGAACTTTATGGCATTTTCAGATGAGGCTTTCAGAGTCTAGGTGGAACCATTAGACTCATCTTGATGAGCTACATGGGGCAAATGGAAGAACCACAAAAAAGAATGCTCTGACGAGTAGCAACAAAAATTTCAATAGATGTCGCACAAATGTTTATAACAGCTTGTTTCTTATCATTTTTATTATTGAAAATTCCATTCCCTCTGAGCTGCTAATTTAAATTCAGAGGTGTCACCAGGCCCTGTTCTCTTTTTTATGGAAACATTTCAGTAAAAAAGAATTACATTTAACTACTTTTTAAAAAGATCCAGCAAACCTTATTGTCCTGTGGGGTCATCCCCCCAGAAGCACAGGAGGTTAGTCTTTCAAGGTGAGGGCCATACCTGCTGGGACAAGTTACAGATTTCTCAGTTTCGTCAAATTACATTTGTGCTTGTGTTCAGAGAAGGCAATTTGCTGAAGAGTCAGGTTTTGTCAAAGTGGATTTTCTAACTTGCGTTAGCATATCAAAAGCCAGGATTGGATGACAAGGAGCACAGAATTTTCAATATCCATGGGGAAGACCTCCTAATCAAAGAATTTCTGATATGTGCAGAGAAGATACCCTTTTACGACAGACGGCTAGCTAGACTATGCGATTTGATGCTATGGATAAGCTGAAAATGTGATATGGAGGGAGGTAAAGTAGCAAACCCACAACTTCTAGCCCAAGACATTCAGGGGGATGAGACCAAGGTGAGAGAGGCAAGAAACAAGCACTGTGTCAGAACGTCTCTGGACAGAGGAGGTACACGGGACAGGTTAAAAGGGACTCTGAAGACCTGAGGACCTGGGCCCGTGTTCATTTTGGGAGCTTTCAGAGGAGACTGCCTGGCAAACAGCCCCACACAGTTACCTGGGGGCTGGCCATCATGGGGTCAGCATCGTCCGTGAGAGAGACAGGGAAGCTTGGTCAGGCGGGCAGAGCCTGGCATTTGGTTTTCCCAGTCACCCTTAGTTTCCAGGTGAAATGATGGCAGCTGGGTTACCATGAGTACACGAAAGGGGAAGGGGAGAGCAGGCCAGCAGCTAGCTAAAAGTGAGGATCTGTCACAATGGACGGGTCATGGGGACACAGGGCTGAGCTGATGGATACCCAAGCCAGGGTCAGATGGAGATATGGCAGAGTGAGAGAGGTCTACAATGCCAGCAACACTCTAAGTGAGATGGCTTCCCACCTGAGCTTCCCACCTGAGCATCATATGCCAGCAGGACTCCCAAGGTGGGTCCAGGGGCATCTCAGCGTTTCAGTGCAAGAAATGACCTACCCCAGAGAGCAACAAAGAACTTGCATTGCAGGAAGTGAACCAGCCCAGAGACCAACAAAGTACCATGCTGGATTCTGCTTTTCTTCCTCGTCATGTGTTATATACACTCTGTGTCTCTCCATGCACCCAGACTAGTGTAGAGAGAGGTGGGGGGAGTGGGGTAAGATTTCAAGCATTGAATGAGATATTATTTGTTTAATATATGAAGTCCTGGCTTAGGAGAAAGATTGGGATAGTCATACAGGTATCTATATCTATCTATCTATCTATCTATCTATCTATCTATCTATCTATCTATCTATCTACCTATCGAGAGAGAGAGAGAAAGAGAGAGAGAATAACATTAACCAAAGGTGTGTCTGGGCTTATATTTAATTTTCTTTTTATTTATATCTCAGGATAAGATGAGAGGGAAGTGGGGAACAAGCAAACAGAGAGGGAGATATTTCAGCAGCAGGTACTCTTAACTATGTATTTTGTGAGGCTTTAATAGTTCATGGTTTATGAATAAGCCTAGATAGTTTATGAAGGTATATAGGAGATCTCTAAAATTTTATACTGTGCATTTTGGGGAAAGAGAGAGTCCATTACTTGTAGCAAATTATCAAGAGTGTAAGACAAACACAGTCAAGAACCATTTTCCCAACACACCCATCCCTTCACCTCCAAGATAAGTCCAGCTATTTCTGACCCTAGAAGGTCCTATTATGTGACATCTCTGGATTGGAACCAAGAATAAAAGGCCTGAATCATGGAAAGATTGGGCCATACTAAGCTGGTCTGTAGAGGTCTCCTGAGATCAAGATCTTTGGAATTTTTCCAAATTACCCAGAAGCATTCAAAGTGGAGGAAGAATGCCTAATCTCACCCTGAGCACACTGGCCAATATCAAGTTCAAATTAAACATCTGGAGTTGAACTCATTATCCCAGGATAATCTCAAGGATGCATGGAATTGGATAACTACTAGAAATTTTTGCTTCTAACTAGTTACTGGTCATTCTGGGCTCTGTGAAGAGTTGCTAATTATGAGTGTAATGGAGACTTAGGGAAAGGTAATGAAGGTACAGATATGAATGTTTTAACTCAAGACACGGGCTTTCTTGCTCTGCAAATGAATGACACCGACATAGGCAGTCAAGAGCCATTTGTGTATAGCAGGGTTGGGAGAGGCTGACATACTGTTTTGAGGCAGCTCAGTCCTCTGCCAATTTTTCTGTTTTCCAGGCCCTATCATTCCAATGATGGAATAATAGCCATTAAATAATGTTTCTTTGGCTCCATTCCCACCTGCTCTGTAGGAATTCTGGCAAAATTATTTTGAAAGTTGTAATATTCATCCTCCAATGAACCGTGCCTCCTGGTATTCACACCCTGTGTACTTCCCATCCCATGCTGAATCTAAGTTGACTTTGCGGCTTATTTTAACCCATAGAATGTGGTAGAAGTGACACTAGGTCATTTCCAAATTTGAGCCTCAAGAGGTCTCAGCAACTTCTCTTTTTTCTTTTCAGACACTCATGAAAGCATAAGAAGTCCAGCTATGGTGCTGGAGATCATGTGGAGAGACTGCTGGGAGAAGCTCTGTGGAGAAGGAGAGGCCATGAGACTTACACAAAGAAGATGAGAGTCTCCGCCATCCCATCAGCCCAGCTAAGCTCAACTGTCACCAACCCTGCCTAAGCTTAAGACATGTGAGTGAAACCATCCAAGAAAGTCCATCCACCTGCTTTCTGACTTCAATGTCATGGGAGACCTCAAGCAAAACAAGCAGAACCCACCATCTACCTAAGCCTGAATCAGTCAGAATTGTGAGAAATTAAGGTAGGTGTGTTTTAGGCCACTGAGCTGTGTGTGGTTTGTTATTCATCTATAAATAACTAAAATCGAACCATCTAGCTGAGTCGTAGGCAACCCAAAGTATCTCTAAAAATAGTAAATACTCCATAAGCCACTAAATTTTTGGATAGTTTGTTTAACAATAGTTAAATTAAATGGAAATCCTGGGTGATTATTTCTATTGCCTTCTTGCAACAAGTGCCTGGGCTTCTTGGATATGATGTACTGTCTGCCTACATTCTTTTCTATTGCTGTGGATGTAAATGCCCATGGCAAAGGTGGCTGCTTTGTCATGGGTGCCCTCTAAGTGCATTGTGTATGTCTCAGATGTCTGAGGGCTGCTGAGCCCTCATGGACATCAACACCTAAGGCTGAGGGCTCTGAGAGCACTATAGGTAACTGGCATTTGCCACCCAAATTTCCAGTGCCATTAATTGCCCACAATGCTGCCTGACTCTCTGTGGCCCAACACCAGTGCCAGCTCCATGGCTGCTCTCAGCACTGATGTTGTAGACATCTGGTGGTCTCAAACATGTTACAGAGATTACGTAGAAACAGCTCCTTCAGCTTTCACTGAGTCTTTGTCTTAAGACTCAGGCATCCATCCATGGAGTGTAGGCCAAGAGTCAAATCTCAGCCAAGTCCTCAGAATCACCTCTATCTTTCGACATTTGCCTACTGTCTGTCACCTAAGCGTGTTCACTTTGACACTTTCTTAGTGTCAGTTCTTCCCCCAGTTGGCTGGTTGGCAATCAATATAAATAGATTCTGGCAATCTCACCTTACCAATCCTTCAGTTACGCCCAGACATGCTTGAGTCTAGAGTGGATACTGTTTAAATTCCAGCTGAGACCTGTGTTGCACATAGGTTGAAATTTTAAGAAAGAATTATTTTAAAAGGAGAGCTAAAAAAAATTGAGTCCAAATGAGGATGAAAGTTTTTAGAAGTTCCTAAGTTCATGTAATGCATCATCTGAAGTTTTTCTTCATTGGTGACTGGTTGTTAAACAGCATGTTAAAAATGAGCTAGCATTCTCTCTGATGTTCCTGTTGAGTGGCTATGAAATCATAGATGACAGACTGTTGGCCTCTTTTAAGGAAACTCAATGGTGTTTGGGCGGCAAATGCCAGTTGACCTCAGAACTTAGAGGTGGCTCAAATAAATGGAGTCATAACATTAGAATGAATTTTTTAAAGCTTACAGTAAATTGGTCACACTGACCCTGTTCTTCAGACACATTTTTATAAGGAATTACTCCAGCTCATGGAAATAACTCTATTGCCTCTTCTTCAGTGAGCCTGACTCATACCAACTTCATTTGCATAGGAATCTCAGACCTTTAAGGAAAATTTCTCATCTTCTTTTTGTTGCCCCCAACTTGCTGGCTGTAGCAAATAGAACTTTTGTAGAAATGCCATTTTGACTAAGACAAATAATAGAGTTCAGTAATTTAAATTTCATAAGAAAACTGCTATTAAGTTGAGATATGAATTTATAGTAATTGTTCCTCTATGTTCTTTAATAGAAATTCTTTATTAATGAACTCATTATCTATATTTAGAATATATCTATTATAGAACTTCAACACTAACCATATGTCTAGTAGGTTTCCTCAATATTTTTAATCAAATAAATTAAATGGATAAAATGAATGAAAGAGGAATGACATGCTTTTTATTTTACACCGGATTTCTTTCAAGGCTTAATGCAAACAAGCTAAACAGAATAGTTCATTTTTTGTGGCCACAGAATATCACACTCAATAAAAATTACACACCAAAATTTTCTTCTCTGGTTAGTTAACAATAACAGAAAGAATGTTTTTAAGACACCCAAAGGGAAAGGGTAAACTTTATTGCTTATTCACAATCACAAGAAATTAAGAAAATTATATTTCTCATGGTTTAGATCTACCACGTAGTTCTGGTGATTTCTTTTTTTTCTCTATACTGCTGGTCTTCAAGGATACTGGAGAGTCTTTGGGAAATGCATACCACATGAGGACTAGAATTACACAGGCCATCATTGTGTGCTCTGGTTTCCAATATCACTTGTGACTGCATTTTTCATTTGAAATGATGCCAGAAGAAACCTGTGTTGCTCTACAAGTGGAAGATTTTCTTCCAGTTTCCACGTTGGCTCTCTTGCAGGGCCCAGGCGTTGTTTTTTATGCACCTGGAACAAACTAGTTGGGGTGGGGGGTCCACTTTGTTGAGTGTTGGCCATATGTATTTTTATGTATCACGCATCCCACATACATAATCTCATGAGTCAGAGAATAACAAACCAAAATAATCTTAATCCATAAATTATAGTTCTTGCTGTTGACTATTTTGTAACTTACTTTATTAGTCCTTGGAGTATATTTTTGGTTAGTTTGTTGAATCATTTTTTTTTTTATCTTATTGATCAACTTTGCTGCATTTATTTTCAAAATAGATAAAATAATTTGAAAGTTTTGCTTAAAAAGGTAGTCATGACAAAAGGCATATATTTTCTACTCAGGAACAATCATCCTTCAGTAGTCAAAATAGCAAGTGGCTTCATCTTTCTGATTTCATAGAAAAATGCCAACTATTTCTGATGTGGGCTTCAGATTCTGTTCCTCATTCTACCAGTTTTGTTTCTAGTACTTTTTACTAATCGCTTAATTTTTTCTCCTACCTTTCCTTCCTTCCTTCCTTCCTTCCTTCCTTATTCCATAATAGATTTGAAATATCTAAAAATGATTATGAAAAATGCTCAAAAAAGATATTTCTCATTCCTTCTTTCCCATGATAAAGTTGTTTACAAAATACCCAAAATAAAATCTGCCATCCACCCTTTAAAATTAATCTGTTATGATATAATATTAAATGAAACAGTTGAGATTTCTATTTGGGGTGAGGTTATATGGCTACTACTAATGGAATAATTATACTTGCTTCTAAGTGTGAATGTAAAAGTCTTTTTTTTTTTTTTCCTTCCAGAAGCACTGTATCACAAGTAAAACTCTCCAAAGACCTTTAGGATATTGTAAATTAGACCTTTGGGAGGTCTTTCAATTCCTCAGGCTTCAATGTCATATATTCAGACTGAAAAAAAAAAAAAAACCCCACAACAAATGGTTTTCATTGTTTTGAATCTGCATCTGGATTATAAATAGCAATTCCCAAAGTTTCCTTGTAAACTTTTCTTCTGACCAAACATGCTGGAGCACTTTCAGTGGGAGAACAGGATTCCTGAGCAAAGTCATCATGAAATCTATTCAGCTTCAGGCTTCTCCCAGGGAATTAGAGCACAGTCCCTGTGCTTCTGCTATCTGCAGCATCTGTAGCCTCTGGCCTTTAAATACTTTGACTCTTCATTGCTGTTATCAGCAATGAGTGTTATTAAATTTAGATCTTCTTGGCCCCTAAAATCATGATTTGGTAATCAGTTCACTTAAGAGAAAATGAAAACAACAAAAACTAGTACCTCTTAGATGTTAGCAAAGAGGTGGCATAAAAATAGAGTCCATCTTCTGTGAAATAAGTTATGAGAAAGCTTCCTGTGTCTGGGTTTATTCCAGAGCAAGCTCAAGCCTCCCGCCTTGAAAAGGAAGATGGCCTCAGGGTGTGTGCAACCTCACACACTCAGGCTCACACATACATACACAGACCTAGCTCTCTGAAATTCCAGTAAATTGTGCATCTCTCCCTGTCCCAAAAATAACTGGTAGGAGTAGGAGAGTGGAGTCGAAAGGTAACTCACATACTAAAAATCACCATACATGGGCACATTTCGCAAGAGTTCTTCAAATGTTAGTTAAAGGGAATTAGAAGGAAAATACAGCAGGCAGATGAGAATATTTTTACAAAACAAATTAGAGATTTTTTTTTAGTTTCCTAAGAATGCTCTAACAAAGTACAAGTAATTGGGTGGCTTAAGACAACAATAATTTGTTGTCTCACAATTCTGAAAGCCAGGAGTCAGAAATCAAAGCAGAGTTTGTTCCTTCTAGGGACTCTGAAGGAGAATCTGCTCCACCTCTTCTAGATTCTAGTGGTTTCTGGCAACCCTGGCATTCCTTGGCTTATAAATGTATCACTCTTATAGAGATTCCAGTGTTTAGCCTTTGACTTCACATGGCGTTCTCCTTTCCATGTGTGTCTGTGTCCAAAAATTCCTTTTTTTTAAAATAGGGATTTTAAAATAAATTTTTAAAAAATTTTTTTAAAATCAGTCATATTTGATTTAGAGCCCACATTACTGCAGTACAACCTCATCTGAGCTTGATTATATCTGCAAAGACTTTATTTCCAAGTAAGTGTGCCTTCATAGGTTATGAGAAGATGTGATTTTAGGGGGACACTATTCAGCCCAAGACATTTTGTGTTGGGAAACAAGCGAGAGTCATTGTTAAGGTCCCCATCATTGGCAGGATTTGTTGCTTCTCAGGGGTCTGTGCTGGAACCTTAAATGTTAAAGCACTCCGCACCTGGGCTTTGTCACTTGCCACGGCTGAGACATACTGGTCTTATTTTAGAAATACACAGTATAGATCATCTTAAATGATTTCTTTCTCTTTGATTAATATTCAGTTAATATTTCAGTTAATATCATTGGTTTGTCTTCTTTCAGAAAACAACTATTATGGGAACATAGAAGCTTGTGTTGTGGAAGAAATTTCAGATATTTATACCCACCAACATTTGCAACTAACTCTGGTAAGGTCCACACTTTTCCAGTACTTTGAATACCTGATAGCATAGTTATTTGATCTTTTCTTATAGATTATAAGACATCACTGATCTTTGCCTAAAGCCCGAGCTTTGAACAAAGGCAGGAATTGGATGGGAACATTACTTCTTCCTCTATTGAATCTATCACTATAACTATTTCTTTTGTCTCTTGTTTCTGATGAGTCACTATTTTGCTCATGTGATACCGTTCTACTTATTTCCAATGAGTTAAACCTTTGGCATTGTACTATGATATATCCAAAAGTGAGCTCCTGCTGTCTGTCTTTAATAAAATAAATTTAATAGATGGCTAGTTCTTGGTCAGAATTTCCAAAGGACTTTTCTTGGAATACTAATCGCCTATGGGGTGGTATTTGATGCTTCATGATAAAAAGGTATCCTTGGTCAAATTAGTTTTGGAAATACTGGATTTTAAACATTTATATGTGATGTGATTCTAGAGATTCTTTATGCACACAACAAATCAGAGACTGTAAAAATGGTAACAGTAAAGAGATCTAGAAATCTGAGTTGCTCTACCCAATGTTTCCTTGAAAAAAAAAACAACTTTCCAAATCTTTTTTCTAACATGTAAACGATTTGAAAAATACTGTTATGTCTTTTGGATAAAGAGAGAAACATATTTATATGACAGCGGTTTCTAGTACATGAGCTCACCTGAAAAATTAGATGATTGATAGCTGCTCTTTAATTTTGTTGTTTGCTTCACTATTTTATCTGATTAGAGTTTCTCAAGAGACGTCGGAGATGTCATAGCAGAAAGAAAAATATTTTTCTTTGTGCAGGAACAGACTTCATCCCTTTCTTACAAAGAAAATAGACCTTTTAAAGGCAGTTTTAGTTTCACAGAAAAATGAAATGGAAGGTACAGAGATTTCGCATGTACTCTCTCACCCCACATAACTCAGTCTTCTCCACTATCGAAATCTGCATCAGAGTGGCACATATGTTATAATCCACGCATCATTATCACCCAAAGTCCATTGATTACACTAGGGTCCACTCTTGGTGATATATTTCTATGAAATTTGACAAATGACATGTTCTCCCATTATATCATAAAGAGTATTTCACTGCTCACCCTCCCCCCAATTCTCATGTGCTCATCCTCCTTTACCCCCAATCCTCTGATGTTTTATCTAAAAAGTCATTCACACACTCAAGATCACCTAGATTTTCTCCTCTGTTGTCTTCTAGGAGTTTTATAGTTTTGCATTTTGCATTTAGGTCTATGATGCATTTTGAGTTTATTTTTGTGAAGGGTGTAAAATCTGTGTCTGAATTCTTTTCTTTTCTTTTCTTTTTTTTTTGGCATGTGCATGTCTAGTTGTTCCAGCTCTATCGTTGCAGACATTTGTTGAAAACACTTTACTCTGTTGACTTGCCTTTGCTCCTTTGTCAAAACAATGATAGTTTTATTTCTTCCTTCCCAATCTATATACCTTCTCTTTCTTTTTCTTTCTTTGTCTTATTGTAGTAGCTAGGACTACTAGTATGACTTTGAAAAGGAGTGGTGAGGAGACATCTTTGCCTTGTTTCTGATCTTAGCAGGAAAGTTTCTAGATGCTTTTTCTGCACCTATTGACATAATCATGTGATTTTTCTTCTTAGCCTATTGATGTGATAGATTATATGTGATGTGATTATATTTATTTTGGTCTGTTTCTGAGTTTTCCATTCTACTCCCATAATCTACTCCGTTTTTTTGCTAATACCATATTGTCTTGATTATTGTAGTTTTATACTAAGTCTTAAAGTTAGGTAATGCCAGTCCTCCAACTTTGTTCTTCTCCTTTGATGTGTGGGCTATTCTGGGCCTTTTGCCTCTCCATATAAACTTTAGAATAAGTTTGTTGATATCCACAAAATAACTTGATGGGATTTTCATTGGGTTTGCATTTAATCTATAGATCAATTTGAGAAAAACTGACATCTTGACAATGCTGATTTTTCCTATCCAGGAAAATAAAATATCTCTCCATTTATTTAGCTCTGCTTTGATTTCATACATCAGAGGTTTGCAGTTTTCTCATATAGATATTTCATATAGATTTTGTATAATATCTTTTAAGATCTCGCATAGATCTTAAAAACATTGTATTTTGTTTTTAATATCAAATTCCATTTGTTGGTATGTAAAAAAGTGATTGAATTCTGTTTATTAACCTTGTATCCTCCAATTTGTTAAAATTGCTTAGTAATTTCAGGATTTTTATAACCAATTCTTTTCCATTTTCTACTTAGACTATCATGTCATCTGCAAACAATGATAGTTTTATTTCTTCCTTCCCAGTCTATATATCTTTACTTTCTTTCTTTTCTTTTCTTTTGATCTTACTGCAATAGCTAGGACTATTGGTGTGATGTTGAAAATGAGTAGTGAGCGGACATCTTTGCCCTGTTTCTGATCTTAGCAGGAAAATTTCTAGATGCTTTTTCTGCACCAATTGATATAATTATGTGATTTTTCTTTTTAGCCTATTGCTGTGATATATTATATTAACTGATTTTCAAATATTAAACTATGTCTGTATACCTGGGATAAATCCCACTTGGTTGTTCATGGTGTATAATTCCTTTTATATATTGTTGAGCTCGATTTGCTAATATTTTATTGAGGATTTTTGTATCAATGTTCATGAGAGATATTGGTCTGTTGTTTTCTTGTAATGTCTTTGTTTGGCTTTGGTATTAGGGTAATGCTTCATAGAATAAGTTAGAAAGTACTTTTTCTGTTTTTATCTTCTGAAAGAGAGTTTGGAGAATTATTATAATTTATTTCTTAAATGGTGGCAAATATCACCAGTATACCCACCTGGGTCTGTTGTTTTCTGTTTTGGAAAATTATTAATTATTGATTCAATTTTTAAAATAAATATAGGTTTATTCCATTTTTCTATATCTTCTTGTGTAAGTTTTCACAGATTATGTCTTTCAACAAATGTGCCCATTTTATCTAGTTTATCTAATTTTCAGGTATAGGGTTGTTTATAATATTCCTTTATTATCTTTATAATATTCATGAGATCAGTAGTCATGTCCTCTCTTCCGGCTCTGATATTATTAATTTGTGACTTATCATTTTTTTTCTTAGCATGGATAAAGTGTTATTAATTTATCGATCTTTTCAGAGGAACAGTTTTTGGTTTCATTGATTTTCTGTATTGATTTCCTGTTCTCAATTTCACTGATGTTTGTTCTAATTTTTGTTTTTTTAATTCATTTTGCATTTAATTTGCCATTCTTTTTCTAGTTTCCTAAGGTGGAAGCTTAGATTATTGAATTTAGATCTTTGTTCTTTTCTAATAAATGTGTTCAATGGTACAAATTTTCCTGTAACCAAACATGTGATTTCACTGTATCCCAAACATTTTGATAAGTTGTATTTTCATTTTAATTTAATTCAACATATTTTAATTTTTCTTTTGAGATTTCTTCTTTGACCCATATGTTATATAGAAATATGATGTTTAACTTGCACATATTTTGGAATTTTCTACCCATCTTTCTGTTATTGATTTCTAGTTGATATTCATTGTGGTCTGGGAGCAGAAATGCTATAATTTCTGTTCTTTTAAATTTGTTAAGATGTCTTTATGGCCCAGAATGTGGGCTCTCTTAGTGATGGTTCCATGTAAGCTTCAGAAGAAGGTGTTTTCTGTTGATATTGGATGGAATATTCAATAGATGTTATTTATATTCAGTTTATTGATTCTGCTATTGAGTTCAACTATGTCCTTACTGATTTTCTGTCTGCTGAATCTGTCCATTTCTGGTAAAAGAGTGTTGAAGTCCCCAACAATAATAGTGGATTCACCAATTTCTTCTTACAGTTCTATCAGTTTTGGCCTTGAATATTTTGTTGTTCTGTTATTAGGCACATACGAATTAAGGATTATTATTTTTCTTGGAGAATTGATTCTTTGTCGTTACACAATGAACATCTCCTTTGACTCCATTCCCCTGGAATTTTATCTCTCAAGCTCGTTCACACTTAGCAACCAGTAATTTATCAATTACAATTCAGATTTTCCTACTTCAGCTTTTGTTCCCATGGAGGTTTCTGCTTGTGGATTTCTGCTCTTATAACTTGTGAGTCTCTGTATTCACTTGTCTGTTTCCTCAATTTTGAGAGTGGCATTTTGCTTTTTGACCTCATTTCTCTGAGAGAGCTAAGAAGTGTGGTTGATTATTCAGTTTGTGTGGTTTTTTACTTGTGAGAAAGGAGGTATCTATCACTTCCAATCTCTTAACATGCTGGGTGGGAAACTGATTTCTATTAACTTCATTCTTTTTTGATCAGTTCCTTTCTTTGCAAAATGTTAGTATTAGACACCATGAAATACATGTGTTAAAATAAAAATCTTAGGGCTTTTACATTGAATGAGGCTTTACAATTTTCGAATGTCCTTTTTATGTATTTCATCTCATGATGACTGGACCTTTTAGGCTCAAGGCAAACCTTTTATTCTCAATTTAGGTATAAAAGCACAGGACTCAGAGAGCTTGAGTGATGCCTTTGTATAGCAAATAAATATCTCAAGCCTAAATTTTCTGACTGCAAATTCAGATCTCTTCCTAAAACCTCAAATAATATCATGTGCTAAATACCAAAAATTAGCATGAAGATCTCTCTTAAAAATTCCAACATAGACGAAAATCACTTACCAAAGTGGTAAAGAGAATGGTTTGTGAGTAAGAAAGATCTGAGCTGAAGTCACAGATGTATTGCTCATTAGTTTTGTGACTTGAGAATATTTTTCAAGTTTACTGGGTCTCAGTTTGCTAGTTGCAAATGAGGCTAAATTGACCTATTTTGCTGATACATTGTAGGGATTAAACGAAATTATATGTTCAAAGAGCTTGGCAAAATGCTTGGAACATAATAAAGACTTAAAAGATTAGTGGTTACTGTCTATTCTTCACTAAGATAAAGGGAACTCACCTCAGGTGGGGCAGGTTGGAGTCCAGAGGGAGAAGAGCAGGGTTAGTGCATGGCTCCAGCCCCCTGAGATGGGTGAAATCAATTCATCTAGAATTCTAGATGCAATTCAGTCAAAACATACCAGTTTACATGTCTACTTCATTCATTCATTTAAGAAACATGTATTGAGCCATGTACTGAGATAGGTGCTTAAGATTACATCAGTGAACAAAGCAAAGGTCCCTTCCCTGAGAGAGTTTTTATGTTAGCAGAGAAAGATAGACAATAAAGAATTGGCTAAACAAAGGAAGAAATTATCTCATATGTTAGAAGTGAGTATGTGCTATGAATAATAGAAGTGGAGCAGTGCGAAGGGACTAAGAGTCCAGGGGGAGGGACAGCTTATATTTTAACGAGGTGGTCAGGGTTGGCCTGATTTGAAAGATGACATTTAAACATATCCATGGAGGAGGCGAGAGAAGTCAAGGGAAGAGCTTCGAGGAAGAGCCCTGGAAGGCAGAAGACAACTTCAGAAAGAATCTGAGGCAGAAGGATGCCATTGAAAGCATTTTGGCTTTACCCTGAAGGACATGAAGCGGAGCTATTTACAAGGTTCTAGCAAAGGAGGAATTTGATCTAACTCTCACTTTAAAGCTAATTCTCTTGAGAATTAAAGGTAAAGGCAAGGATGGAAGCAGAAAAAACATTTGAGAAATTATTACATGAATCCAAGCACGGCATGGTAACTAGTGCTAGAGTGCTAGCTTTGGAGGTAACAGGGAACATTTAGGGAACATTCAATTGAAACTTACCAGTAGAATCCCCCAAAAGATTCCTGAAAGATTGGATGTAGTGGTGATGTAGAAAGAGAACTCAAGAATGATTCCAAACTTTTTAACCTGAGCTAAAAGATGGAGTTGAACCAAAAGATTAGCTAAGAATGGAGTTGAACTAAGGGTGGAATTGAGCACAAAAATGGAGTTGCCACCAACAATGCTGAGATTCCATATGAATGATGATAGTGGCCACCAACATGACCTCAGCATACTTGCTCAACTTCAGACTTGGCCATGGTCTAAAAAGGAAATAATTTTGAATTACAGCAGATTCAATGAAGAATTAAGTATTTGGAGGAGAAAAGTAATCTCGATGTCTATTCTTATTTGTAGCAGTCTCATTTTGCTGTGCTGTCATTTGTCACCTGGCTGCCTGGGGTTCAGTAGTGAGTTTCACAGCATTCTTTCAGGGTAATTCTCAGGCATGAGATTATTAGTTAGAGGAAAACTGAACTTGTAGTGAGTTTCAACTGAATACTTAGCACTAAAACTCTAGGAACTCTCTGCATGTTGTAGCTAATAGAAAAACAAAGGTATGAAAAATGGTAATAGCAGTTCTTGAATTTATAGTGCCATAATATGATTTTAAGAGGTAAAGGTCTGTTTATTTCTGCCTGGATAAAAAATCTGTACTTTGGAGTGGGTGTAATTATAGATGTGTTTTAGGTAGTGACAAAACAATTTAATTCCATGAACTATTAAAATGATTCCTAAGTTGTTATTCCCTAAGCCACCAAGAAAATGATAATGTATTTTACCAGCAGTGCAAAGTTTGGTACATTATGGCCCTTAACTTTTGCTCCTGTTTAAGATGTATGTACAATTATTTTTCTCCCTTTGGTCATAAGTTTTTTCAACAACTCACAGAGTTTTTCCATGCATTTTCTGCACAGCTTGCCCAATGCCTAGTCAGTCTTTTAATATCTTTACACACCAAATAAGCTCTTTCTTGAGGTGATATATACAAAATAAATAGTCTCTGAAGATGATATATACAAAAATGCCTTGCAAGACAATAAAGGGATATTCCTATGCAAAATATCAGTAGTTGTTCAGTAAGTGATGATTTATTAATTCATTCAAAACACACGTATTGATTACTTAATATAAAATGGATATTTTGCCTGATTCCAAGAACACCTCTAATCAGCTAATAGAAGATAGGTATACAAAATAAAATTTTAATAAATACAGTTTGACGAATCCAATAATATAAGAACAGCACAATGGTAACACAGAATGAGGCATGACCAAGCATCTTTGCAAGGCTGGAAAAGTGGTAACTAAACTCGTTCTTCAACGAAAAATAAAGGCTTTCCATACATGGAGTAAGCACATACGAAGATAGGATAGCATGAGATGCATGGCTTATTTGAATAATTGAAAAAAAGTATATAATTAAAGGAACATAAGAGAAGTTCCTAAAAATATAAAGAGTCTTATGGGTTGAATTGTGTCTCTTAAAAATTCATATGTTGAAGTCTTAACTCCAGTATCTCAGAATGTGACCTTATTTTGAACGGGGTCAGTGCAGACATGATTAGTTAGGATGAAGTCATTAGATTGAGCCCTAATACCATAAGGCTGATGTCTTTATAAAAAGAGGAACTTTGAACATAAAGGTAGACACAGACACAGGGAGAAAGCCATGTTTCTTCATCTGTTTGCACTGCTATCACAGAATACTGTAGACTGGATACTTGTAAACAGCAGAAATTTATTTCTCAGTTCTGGAGGCTGGGAAGTTTATGAAAAAAGAGCCAGTAGACTCTGTATCCAGAGAGGGCCACCTTCTTGCTGTGTCCTCACATGGTAGAAGGAAGGGAGACGCTTTCTGGAGTCTTCTTCATAAGGGCACTAATTTCATTCATAAGGGCTCTACCCTCATGACTCAGTGACCTCCCAAAGGCTTTACTTCCTAATACGATCACTTTGGATATTTAGTTTCAACATATGAATTTTGGGCGGGGGCCGGGGGGAGGGCACAAACATTTGATCTATGACGCTATGTAAAGATTGGAACTTGTACCACAAGCCAGGGAATTACCAGAAGCTAGGAGAAGTGTCTGGGACAGATCTTTTCCTAGCATAATCAGAGGGACTGTGGTCTTACTGACACTTAGACTTCAGGCTTTTGATCTCCAGGACTGTGAGACAAATTTCTGTTGTTCCAAGCCACTCACTTTGTGGTACTTTGTTACAGCAGCCCTAGCAAATTAATCCAAAGAGATGTAAGCATGTTGATTTTATCATTTGGCTGGGATCCTATAAAAGTCTTTTCTGAGAGTGAGTAGGAAAATATTTTTTTCCCTTTTGAAGGAGAAAGATCTAAAAGCATATAGCTTTCCCCAAAGAACTAAGTAAATTTCGATTTGATGCTTTTGCATCAAACCATAATGTACTTTCTTCCTTAATTCTCCCAAATTGGCTTAAATATTTATTCATGTATAGGAGTGCCATCGATCAATTCCTCCTACCATATTTGCAAAAGCCTATACTCTCCTTCTGAGAGAGTGAAACAAAAAGAAATGGAAAAGGCAGATGTATTTTGCATACTTTTCCTAAGGGCATTGGAGGAGAAGAGGGCCTCTCTGATATATCAGTTTAATAGCAATAGCATTAAACCAAACACAGGAGTAGATATCAGTCATAATCACTTTATGAAGAGCAAACTCACCAAAAGATCACTCTTGGCCATTCTGTCACTGGTCACATGAAAAGGTACAAAGGCCAAGATGAAGCAAAAGAAATGAGCTGTTTTCACTCACATAAGGCAGAACACCATTACACAAAGCCATCCACATCTATCAGTAAAATGCATTTTAACTATCCATTTTTCCCCCAAAAGATTTATGATTGGTAAAATCATTATTGCTGTTTTAGTCTCAACCTATGAGTCAGTATAATTTAATATATTTTTAGTCACTTATCTTCACAAAATCAGTGATTTGTCACTCTCTGCTGTATTGTTTATATCAACTTGCAAACACATAGTCATTTTTCCTTCTTAAAGTTCTCCTCTCTAGACACTGATAAATATATTAACAAGTGGAGTACTGAAAGTCTGATTAGAATTAGTCTGAGAGAATCGTAGTGGGAGAGAAATTCAAGGCAGGAGAGACCTTGTTTCTGGGCTTTTGCTATTAAAAAAGAGATGACATGTGGGAGAGTCTGCCTTGAATATCTGCCCTACCATCACCCAATTGCTTCAATGAAAATGCTTTCAAATTTATTTCCATGTTGCTAAATATGACGATTATTCTTGTTTTTCATCTTACTTTGATGTGCCAGCATCACTTGACAGTACTGATTTCTCCACTCTCCTGAAACACTCTCAGGCCCTGGTTTCTAAGATATCACATTCTTCTAGTTTTCATACTATTTATGATGCTGGTTACTGCTCATCTTCCTAACATTTAAATTTTGGCCCCTATAAATCAGCAAGGAGAACACGGCATACACACAATGCCAAATTGTATAGAGTAATAAAGGATTTATTTGAAAAGTATGGCAAGACTATCAAGGGACAGGGAAGCGCCACCCCAGAGTTAGCAAGATCGGGGACAAGGAGAGAGAGAGCGGTTACAGGAACTCATCAAGGAATCAACTGGGGCAGAGGGTGGCTGGAAGACACTGGTATAGGACAGATGTATGTCATGTAGTTACCATAGACTTGATTCATGCTTCCCATTGTCATTCTACCCATTATTTCAATTCCATGATTTTGTGGAGAGAAGGAATACACTTTCTGATTTGAAAACAAAACAAAAAATTCTTGTTTTTCAGTATTATGAAATCTTACTTACCATCAATGTTTTTTGTTTTTTTATCTACAAGTTCTTAGATTTACCCCTAGGCATTTAGACAATAACATTATCTTTGAGATATAATAATAAGTAACTACTCTCTTTGACGCATTATTGTAAACATTGTTTAAAATATTAATTGATCACAGATTTGCCTGGGATTCTGTCCTCAAATGAGGGAACATAATTAGAAGGTAACTTTAAGATGCATTAGAGCATGTAAAAGATCAGGAAAACAAAAGGCTGGATAGATATTTCCCTCTATTATCTTAGGTTTTTCTTTAAAGAGACTCAACATCTAGACTTCATATTTTTAATAAGAATCTTGTAAATTGCCTTAAACCAGGGTGGATTCTGAGAAACAAAAATCTAAATTATCTTTGTTATCAGTGTTTTTAATGTTATTGGTTGTCAGAAATCATGTCATATATCTATAAATCACATAGCTACATACATATCCATATCTATAATATATATATTGTATATGTGTGTGGCTTTACTCAGGTTCCATGACAAATTAAGTTTGCTCTATATTTTAACTTTTTGAAAATCAAAGAAGTTAGAGATCGTTAACATTAATTTAGATGGCTAACCAATATTGGCATAGCAAACCTGTGAAAAAATATAAAACAGCAAGAATTTGGTGCTGTAGAAAAATAAATGTGAGTTAACTTTACTGCAGCACCAAATTCGAATTCTATCTAAAATCATTTGGCTCTTTACAGAAAAACAAAGCTCTCTTTACATGTATAATCTTATTTTTTCTGATTTAAAAATTCTTTCTATAAAATTATTAATTGTATTTTATTGTTCAAAAAATCTTACTCTTCTTTGTGCAAAGTCAGCTAGTAAGGGGAGAATCCAAATTTCTTCAATTCTAATCCTGCACTGTTATGGAGACTCTACCTGATAATGGTATATTTTTTCTTTATTTAAAGTTTCTCTTGGTTAGAGGATTTAAAAATCCTCCAATTAATAATTTTCTACAGCCATATGTACTCTGTGGAATGATTTGTAGTATATTCTCTTAATTAAAAATATTCTTCACCTGCCAAATTAAGAGAAGATAACATCTATTTTTAAAAGGAGGCAGCATCAAAAGTATGCTTTTAGGAGAGTGTATTGTGAAACAGAATCTATTCGAAGAGAATTACATCAAATTAATTGCCAAGGAAAAGTAACATGATGCAGATATTATGTGGAGGGCAAATGGAATTTACTGGAAAAATTGAAGATTCACCTTTAATCCACTATCTAGAGCTAAATATGTCAATATTTCGGAATGTGTATTCTTTTTTTCTCTGTGTACAATTTGTATTTGTGAAATTGTACTTTCCACAAAAACAATATTAAACTTTATTACCGTTTTATATCTCGCATATTTCGTATAGAATTATATTTTATAGATCGTTACATATCTTCATGTATATAGTTTCCTAGTGCTAATTTAACAAGTGACCAAAAACTTGTGGCTTAAACCAACAGAAATTTATTTTCTCACAATTCTGGAAGCCAGAAGTCTGAAATCAAAGTATAGGCAGGGCTGCACTCCTTCCGAAGGCTGCAAGGGAGAACCCTTTCTTGCCTCTTTCCAGCCACTGGTGGCTGCAAGCATTCCTTGGCTTGTGGCTGTATCTCTCCAATCTCTGCCTTGTCTTCAAGTGGCCTTCTCTCCTGTGTTTCTGTGTCCAGAGTCTCCCTCTGTCTTTCTCTTATAAGGATGCCTGTCATTGGGTTCAGAGGCGTCCCTAAATCCGGGATGAGCTCATCTCAAGATCCTTAATGACATCTGCAAAGACACTTTTCTCAAATAGGTTCTGGGTGGACATATCTTTTGGGGACCACCAGTCAACCCATTATATCATGCCAATACATATTCTATGATATATAGAGATATTGAGCTAAAGCTAGAGCTAGATAGAGCTAGATGATAGATAGATGATAGATAGATAGATGATAGATAGATAGATGATAGATAGATGTTATAGATGATGGATAGATAAGAGAGAGGTAGATAGAGAGAGAGAGAGATAGGTAGATGATAAACAGATAGAAAGAAAGAAAAAGAGATATGTGAAAGCAAACCAGGAATAGGAGGAGCGGGGAAAGGTGAAGGAAGCGTTGCAGAGGGGAGAGCTTCCTTAGCATTCGAGTACCTTTGACACTCAAAAAGCTAAGGAACACCAGGTTTTCTTATATCCTTCTATAGGCAGAGATTTGAAAACAGTATGGGAACACTAAGACTTCAACCCTAAGCTACTCTGGGCCAGGATCGACTGTTTAGTACACTCAGTGTCCAGCACGATCCTGGCACATTGTTAAGTGCCCAACAGATACTTGCTGTGTGAGGAAGGGTGTTCCACTGAGTACGTGTGAGAAATCCAAACCAGTTTTGAAGAGCAAAGGAGATGGGACAGCGCTAGGACTGAAACCAGCTGAAAGGGGCAATGCAGCTGTTTTCTGAACAGACAGGTTTGTGTTCTGTGGTTCTGAGAAGGCGAAAGAACTCAAAAGGGATTCAGTTGTCTCTCAAGAATATTCAGAGACTGAAGGAAGAATTTGATTATGAGTCATTTAAAATGGAAAAATAATGCTAAAAGATCACTGACAACTTATCCTTCTGAAATAGGACAGAAATCTGCTGGCATGCCTTACGTCATGGCTCAGGACTAGTCAAATCCTTAGCTTCTCGATTTCTCTCTCTCTCTCTCTCTCTCTCTCTCTCTCTCTCTCTCTCCTGCTAATGATTTCAGACAAATTAAGAAATTCTTTCACTGGAATCTAAGACAAAAGTAATATCCAGATAAGTTTCAATTATGGTTTAATTCTCACGTCTGTTTTTCACAATACCTCTGAAAAATATGATAAAGTTATTATGAAAGGAGGAAACTATGACCTTTATTTGATATAATGCTATACAGATATAAGACACCTCTCATGCCCAGACTTGGGCAGCCTTCATAGTGCTTTTGCAGAATAGGATGTTGGACTTCATGTTGTGGCATTTTATATGAATGGAAAGAGGCATGAAGGACCAGGAAATGTGTCCTCATCTGACACAGTAACACAACTCAAAGACTGGTGACAGTTCCTGTAATCTTTCTTTTATGATAGCCTTGATGGAATCCAAGGCCCCTGCAATCTAATGTATATTAGAATGTCTGCTAATGAGTGAATGAATGAATAATAAATGATAAAATAATGCATAAATTCACTAAAGTTTTAGTCCTTTTCTTGCATGCACTAGTCTCAGTGCTCTAAAACCAATTAGATATATACAAATATAAAAAATTGCTTCAAATATGCAATAATCTATGAATGTTTAACACAGGGTGTTAAACATGTGACCAGGCCGAGTAATTTTGCCTATCCTTTATTTTCTCAAATCTCCAGCCCCTGTTTTTCAGAAGTCTCTCAGCACCACTGATTTTTCCTCTTGTGGCATTTAATAAAAAAAACATTGTGTTCCTTCCTATCCTTCCTAATTTATAAGAAAACACTCGAGGAGAGAAACTTGCCTTATATGACTTATGAGACCAGTGTTCAGCCTGCATTTTCTTCCTTTACTAAAACAAATTCCATTTTCTCTTCTTCAAGCTGTAGTATATCTTCTTTCTTGTGTGTCAAATTAATCTTTCTTTAAAATTATGACCACCAAGAGAAAGCCTAACCTGTTTTGGTAAAGAATTCGCTAGACTAAACAAAGCATGTGTTTTCTTTGACATTTTTTTCTACTGCAGGCCTGAATATGCTGATTACTTAGAGCCAATAAAACCACAAATTGTCACATCTATTTTAGGGACCTGTCTTTGAGAGTAGTAGTTCTGATTCTCATTTCACAGAAGACAGTTCCAGTTAAGCAGATGATCTTACTTGTGGAGAGTTGCCATAAACACCATGTATGGTTTATATATATTTGAAGTATCACTTATATGAGTGCCAAATTAAAAAAACTATACTATGGAACACAATGAAAACTAGCTAGTAGTTTGGCTTTTGTTAAACTTTATTTAATATATTCCTACTTGAAAGCTCTGTTATTACCTACCTCTTTCTTGTTCGTCAGTGTTTAAAAACTCTGTTCTAACTATTTTTCTCTAGAAGATTCCCAAAATATTGAGTACTTCTTATCTGGGAAGAGTATGATTGTTTTTCTATTTTTCTTTTATGTTTTTAGTCCTGCAAATGAATAAATCTTATTGTAAAGATAAAAATAACAGAAAAAAAGGCAAGTCCTCCTTTGGTGCCCCATTCCATTCTCAACCTCTCCCACAGTTAACACTTGATGGGCATACTTTCGATATATTCTTTAATTTACATTAAACACATACACCCCTTTAAATACATACATGGTGTTTATGGCAACTCTCCACAAATAAGATCATCTGCTTAACAAACCTTTAGGTTTGTTTTTGTTTTCTCTTTCTGACTGTATGGTTCACATTATCCTTACTTTCTGCAACTCCTGTTCCTTGCTTCAATATTTATACCTTAGAAAGCATTCCATGTCAGAAATGTACATATGTCTCATGCTCTTTAACCATTCATTAGTAATTATAACAAAATTCCTCCTAGATCTAGAAAATATATACATATATATTTTCTTATTTATAACTATAGCTGGAATAATATATCATATTGTGTTATTCATTACTTTCAATGTATAATTTACATATCACAGGTAAGTTGTCTGATGCAAATATTGCCTTATATTGGGAGTCAAATAGCCATCTTAACACAGACTCAGCCTGAATTATTGTTTCAGCTTATAATTATAAATTCATATCACTATAGCAGCTAAAGACATTAATCATTTTAAAAAATGCAGTTTTATGTATGTGCATGCTATTCATAATTGTTGTACTGGTAAGGCCTCATTTAATTCTCACAATCATTCTGTGAAATAAGGATACTTATTTTCAGATTTGGAAATGAAGGTTTTAGGCCACACACCTTTCTTAGAATCTCATAGCTAGTAAGTAATGGAAATGAGATTTTAACCTAATTCTGACAAATAAAACTTTTCGCTTAGCCATTTACCTCCCACTAGAAGCTACAACAGAAAATTAGAACTAGAAGCTGCAACAGAAAATTAGAACTAGAAGCTGCAACAGAAAATTAGAACTAGAAGCTGCAACAGAAAATTAGAACATAGGACAACATAGATTGACTAAGACAGTAAACAGAGTGCTGTGGGAGTCTCTTGGAAGCAATACAAAATGTAGACAAGGGCAATTCATTGTAGCAATCCCTTATACAATCTGTTCTTGTGGTTCTCAGCATATTGCCTCAGTGAAATGTTTGTAACATGTCTTTATTGTTCTGTTTCACTAGAGGTCTGACCATTTGTCTTTAGCCTGTGTCACCCAGCAACACATCTCCCTTTCTTCAGGACCTGCCAGTCAGCTTCTGGAGTCCTGGTGACAGAAAGACTTCCTAGACAGATTTAAAGAATATTCTTTGTTACCTCAAACTTACCCTAAGACGTTCCTGTGGCTGTGCTTTGTGTGAGGGAAGGGTAAAGCCAGTTTCAGCCAGTGGAGGCGCATAGTATGCACATAGTAAAAACTGGAAAATAATACAAAAGATTCTAGGGAGAGAATGTGACTCTGGTCACATTAAACCACATCGGCGATTTGTTTGGAGAATAGTGGTATTCCTCTGGGCTCCACAAGGACCTCAAAGGCTGGGTTTTAAAGTTGCTTCTGAGAGTCTAGAAATAAAGTCTTGCATTTATGGCCAATTGATTTTTAACAAGGGTGCCAAGATGATCCATTGGGGAAAGAAGAGTCTTTCAAACAAATGGTATTGGGAAAACTGAATATCCACATGAAAAAAAAAAATGAGGTTGAACCATTTCTTATACCACACAGAAAAATTAAATCTAAATGAATCAAAGACCTAAATATAAGATCTAAAACTGTAAAACTCCAAGGAAAAAAGTTAGAAGTAAATCTTTATGACTTTCTGTTAAGTAAAGGCTTCCCAGATATGGCACCAAAAGTACAAGCAACTACAGAAAAGAATAAAATAAATTTTATCACTATTAATAACATTTATGTTGTACACAATACTATCAAGAAAGTAAAAATACAACCCATAGAATGGAAGAAAATATTTAGAATTTAGGTACTGATAAAGATCTCATATGAGAATATATAAGATACACCTATGACTCAACAAAGTCAAAGTCGAATAACTCAATTTAAAAGTTGGTAAAGGATCTAAATAGGCATTTTTTGAAGAAAATATATAAATGGCCAATGAGCATATGAAAGATGCTCAATCATTAATCATTAGGGAAATACAAATCAAAACCACAGTGAGATAGTACTTCACATTGACTAAGGTAGTTGTAATAAACAAAACAAAACAAATCCACAAAAATTCAGAAAATAACAAGTGCTGAGGATGAAGAGAAATTGGAATCCTCATATGTCGCTAATGGAAATGTAAAGTTGTGTAGCCACTATGAGAAAAAGTTTAGCTATTCCTCAAAATATTAAATATAAAGTTTCTGTATGACTTAGCAATTCCACTCCTACATATACTTGAGAAATGGAAACATACGTCCTCAAAATTTGTACATGAATGTTCATAACACCATTGTCCATAAGCGCTAAAGAGTAGAAACAACTCACATATTAACTGGTGAATGGATAAACAAATGTGATTTATCCATACAATGGAATATTATTTGTTCATAAAAAGGAGTAAAATATTGATATGTACTACAATATAAAACTTGAAAATACTAAGCTAAGTGGAAGAAGCCAGTCACCAAAGACCATGTATTGTACAATTCCCATTGTATGAAATGCTCAGAATAGGCAAATCTATAGAGACAGGAAATAGATTAGTGGTTGCCTAGGACTAGGGGGAGGGGATGGGGAAAGAGGAGTAATTGCTAGTGGGCATAGGGTTTTCTTTTGGGCCCATAAAAATATTCTGAAATTAGATTACGATTGTCCAACTCTGTGAATACAGTAGAATCCATTGAATTTTACATTTTAAATGGGCAAATATTTTGCTCTGT
This sequence comes from Pteropus vampyrus, assembly GCF_000151845.1. Classification (NCBI taxonomy): domain Eukaryota; kingdom Metazoa; phylum Chordata; class Mammalia; order Chiroptera; family Pteropodidae; genus Pteropus; species Pteropus vampyrus. Next base: position 4,035,013 of record NW_011888826.1, read on the forward strand.
AGATTTCATCTCATAAAGGCTCTTGAAAAAATAAAACCAAGGTGTCCAAACACATGTAATGTGTATAGCTAAGCGTGGACAAGAGAGTCCAAAGAAAGAAGGCATCTTCTAGGAGAGGAGTTGGCCTGGCTAAAGTGGAGGAAAGGTTGGAATAGAGGTGTAGGCAGAGGAAGCAGCAGGTGCAAAGCCAGAGATAGCATGGCATGTCTAGTAAATTGCGAGCGAGGTATATGTGTGGTGTGGAGGCAAGGCATGGAGGGTGGTAAAAAGGAAATTGGAGGGATAACAAGGGACTAGGTCATGAGAGATTGATGCCACGCTTTTACGACTGAGGACTTTAGCCAGAAGGCACTGCCAAACTGCTAAAGAATTTAAAGCTGGAAAATAACATGATCAGATTTTTGTGATTTAGAACAGTCACTTTTGTGGCAGGACAGAAGCTGGCGTGGACAGGAGCAGGGAGGTCAGTTCAGAAGGCCGTGCAGTAATTCAGGAGAGGCTTGAATAGGATAGGGCAGAGCCCAAAAGTCTTCTGATAAACAAGCAGTTCCATAAGCCCTCAGGCCTCACTGTAGTCCACATTGATACCAACACTTGATACCTGCAGTTCAACCAAACCTAGGAGTATTCAATTACTGTATTAAAATATGAAGAACATTGTTTTGGAGATTTAAGATCTAAAGATCCTGCTTCCATATCTGGAGTTCATTGTCTCCAAATTAAGTATGTAGATGTGCTTATCACTCATCACACAAAACATCCAAGTTAGATGTGTCATCTGAGATAATGGCACTTTCACCAAGAGACAGACCAGGCTAATTACGAACTGATTCCATTGCATGTACCTAAGCTACAATTGGAAATTAATAAGCTTTTTGACTCTTGAATGTTTAATCAAGTATTTCAGGTTCTATTGAGTTTT